>NC_080049.1:9136089-9436089 GCF_026212465.1 Amaranthus tricolor | reverse complement strand
TAGCTGCAATATGCATGATTGGTAGAGTCTTAAACGATATAGCCACCTTCAAGGTATTTCTCATTTTTAACCTTAAAAGTATCGGCCAGTCTTTTGAAAGATTGTCTCTTAGGCTCAGTCCATTAAAAAGAGATAGTCTCTCAAAGAGACCGTCTCTCACAAGAATTCGTGTAAAAGTATATTCCTTCATAAAAAGAGAAATGGGTGCTAGGTTCGAACCTAAAAATTTTTTTAAAACAAGAAATTAATTTTTTATATGGTTAATATAATATTTTATTAAATAATAAATTTGACAAAGAAAAAGTGATGACCATAACATAAGCATTAAAAAATGGAAAAAATATTAGGGCTACAACTATTAACAATATATTTACATAACATTAGTGACAAACATGTATGACCATAAACAATATAAAATGTTAATATAAAGTTAATAAAAAATATATAATCGCCATAAATATTAATAAAATATTCAAATGAGAATGAGCATACACAGATTTTAGGGGAACAACATGCTTATTTAAGGTACAAAGGGAGTAAATAATATTTGATACCTATAAATTTAGAGGTCTTATATCTTACACATGCTTAAAATCTCTAAGAAAAAGTTATTTTTGTACGCAAATAAAAAAACATTTGTCTACTACGTGAAAAAGCCAAAAACTTAAGATCACAACGTGAAATTTTTCTATAATTAGTGAGCCAACTTTTATTTGTTTAGAATGTTGAGAGATGTAGAATAAAAATGCAAAACACAAACTTTCTCATTACGACATATAAAAATGAAATACATATAACTATTAAATAGGAAAACTAAGTAACTAACTACACATAAAAATAGAGAGTTTATCTCATGACTCCATAACTTACTAAACTAAATTAGAAATAACTCCTAAAAATAGTAACTATCCACATAACCCCTACTTTAACTATAACTAATATTTTGTATCAACTCAACATAGATTTTGTTTTCACAAACACATGAACATCTCACTTTTGAATCATAATAATAATACACCTAAATCATATAATTAATGAGCCAACTTTAATTTGTGTTTCCATATTTGGCATGACAGTTTGAGCAAAATAGAAAACATGTAGCAACATCAGTTGAATGTTATATGAAACAATATCAAGTCTCCCAAGATGAAGCATGTGAGAAGCTTCAAAAAATGATGGAAGATGGTTGGAAAGAAGTAACAGAATCAATGTTTCGACCAAATGCTATTCCAATGCCTTTACTTCTTCGAATTCTAAACGTAAACAGAGTCACCAATGAAATATATTCCATTGATTCAGATGGCTACACTTTCAGTAAATTTTCCCAAGACAAGATTACTGCACTTCTTATTGATTAATAACAAAAATAAGTGTTCCGGGGAATGATACAATATTACTACTTGATAGGTGGTGCTCATACTTTCTTCTTCATAAGGAAACCCACTTTCTCTTTTTTTTTTTTTTGCTTGTTCTTCATTTTGTTTGTATTTGTATTATATTGGTCTTCTCAAGTTGCTACATTATTTCTTTTTATTGTTCAAAAATAGACTTTGAAGTCTCTGTGTGCATGCAATAATAAAATTAAATTATGAATTACTCCTATTTCAAAAAAGCATTTTATAGAATTATCATACTTTTGGTAATATGTTTGTTCTTTAAAGTTATTAGAATCGTGATTCTACCTAGGATCGTTGAAGGGTTAGGATCGCATTGATGGAATCGGATCATAGAATTGTGTGATTGTATAAATATGTATTAGTGTGCTTTGAATAACTCATTATCAATTATATTTGTTCTTTTTTTTTCAATTTTAAGGAGTAAATAAAAACTTATATCAATTCATCTATTAAATTATGAAATATAATACTTTTAATAGTCATTTTCAAACTGCGTATTAGGAAAAACATGAATTTTATAGTGGTATTTGGTTAATTATTTAGATATATACTTGCACCATAAGTGAAATTTAGATTATATGAATTTTTCTTACAATTGAAAGTACCCTTGTAGACCTTTGTAAGATCGGATCATTGGATCTTAGGATTGTAAAATTGTGTTATGATCTTACACCTAAATTCTTGAGCTACGTATGATCACACGATTTTATCAACATTAAGATTCTACCCACGATCCGGATCAATCGCCTATTTTTGAATCGTAAGAACGTAAAATCGTAGATTAGGATTGAGATTCTAATAACTAAGATCCTAATAATTAATTATTTTTCTATATGAAACTTAAAACATAAATAAATAGATTGAGAAAATAATGTGATACTTGACTGATGGTGTTGAATGATAATAATAAGAAGGGAAATTTGCAAAAAAACACCTTTTAAAACCCTTTTTTTGCAAAGAAACACCTTTTATAATTTTTTTTGTAAAAAAACAGAGACTTTTTTTAAAAAAAGACACCTTAATCAGTTTCCGGTAACTTTTGTCAACTTTCCGGCGTTGACTATGCCAGTCAACGCCGGAAAGTTGACAAAAGTCACCGGAAACTGATTTAAGGTGTTTTTTTTAAAAAAAAAGTCTTTTAAAAGGTGTTTTTTTACAAAAAAAAATTATAAAAGGTGTTTCTTTACAAAAAAGGGTTTTAAAAGGTGTTTCTTTGCAAATTTCCCTTATTATTATTATTATTAATTTTTTTAAAATTTTTTTTTATTTTTTTTTATATAATAATAAAAATAAATTTTTTTAAAAAAAATAATATTAATAATAAAAATAAAAATAAAAATAAAAACAAAAATTTAAAAAAAAGTTAAAAAAATTTAAAAAATTTAATAATAATAAAAAAAATAAATAGTATAAAAAAATATAAAATAACAATAATAATAATTAAAAAAAATAATAATAATAATAAAATTAAAAATAAAAATTAAATTAAAAAAATATTTTTTTTAAAAAAAATAAGAATAATAATATTTATTATTATTATTATTAATTTTTTAAAATTTTTTTTAACTTTTTTTAAAATTTTTGTTTTTATTTTTATTTTTATTTTTATTATTAATATTATTTTTTTAAAAAAAATTTATTTTTATTATTATATAAAAAAAAATTAAAAAAAATTTTTTTAAAAAAATTAATAATAATAATAATTAGGGAAATTTGCAAAGAAACACCTTTTAAAACCCTTTTTTGTAAAGAAACACCTTTTATAATTTTTTTTGTAAAAAAACACCTTTTAAGAGACTTTTTTATAAAAAAAAACACCTTAAATCAGTTTCCGGTGACTTTGGTCAACTTTCCGGCGTTGACTGACATAGTCAACGCCGGAAAGTTGACAAAAGTCACCGGAAACTGATTTAAGGTGTTTTTTTTAAAAAAAGTCTCTTAAAAGGTTTTTTTTTACAAAAAAAAATTATAAAAGGTGTTTCTTTACAAAAAAGTGGTTTTAAAAGGTGTTTCTTTGCAAATTTCCCTAATAATAATAGGATTATAAATTTCAAAGTTTGAGATGTATACTCCAATATCAGGGATTTCCCAAGAACATCTATAGCCTATAACCACTAGGGAAGACTAATTTAGGGGGAATGATAGTAGTAATAATAAATGTGATGTTTAATGTAAAATCGAAGATAGTAAATAGTATCTAAAATTAGTATCAGATAGTTGATTATTATTATTATTTTGGATCGTTGAATATCGGATACCTGCATATTATAAGTTAATTTAGATATCCGATATTAATATGAATAAAATTATGTTTTTTAAAATAATGTTGTCCCCCAAACATGCACAAGCCAAAATGAATGTTTTAAGCTTTTAATTTATACATTAGAACAAAGAGCTTAAAATAAGTAACTAAATATGGGACCTTACTAGGACATGTTTAAAACAACGATATGTAGCTTTATTTAATTTTGAACTAAATTTAAACATGTAAACAAATTCAGAGATGTGCAAGAAATGACTAAAATCAAGAACCTCAAGAACTAAAGTAAGCGGCCAGCTCGCGAGTATAATATATTTGTTCTTAGTTCATTCGCTCATTCTTTTAAAGAGATTATTTGTTCACCACTTTATTTGTAGTAGTACTATTATTAGAGGGTATTTGAGGGTGTTCAAGGTGATTGACTGTATAGGGCCTTCTCTTTCTCCCGTATATGAAAAAGTTAATCAAAAAGAGAAATATGTTAAATTTAATATTAAAATAAATATATTTACTATAAATAAGGTGCAAAATAAAAATTTTGCACAGTGCCAACAAAATTTTCAAGACGGCTCTGACAAATATCCTTTATTGTCTATACACATTCTCCATGCATCACCAAACAAGTCATATATTGAACCAAACATCATCTTTTTTTGGGTAATCGTTTCAGAATTTCTTTATCGACTAAAGTTTCAGGTTACATGCACACATAAATCTATGCCAAATTGTTTCATTCATGAACCTGAATGCTGTTGAAAGCACACAATTTCTTAGACTGACAAAACTTCATGAAAAAATACCAAACAATCCCACCAGCAGTAATAACACCACTCATCAAAAACACAGTCTTACTAGCAATTACAATTATCCACACCAACAATGCAAAAGGACACAAGCACATCATCACTAATCCAGGCAGCTTCAATGGTACTTTATATGGCCTCTTCAATTGCGGCTTTTTCCTCCTTAACCACAAAAACGACGCAAATTCTAATAGCATTCCTAAACTATACAAGAAATTAGCTGATGCAATCAAATCTGTAAAATCCAAAAATGACACTCCTAATATGATCAATGTTGCTACTGATATTCCTACCCATGGAGTATTAAACCATTTAGATTTGGCCCCACAAAACATGGGCAAAAACCCAATTTCAACCATTCCCACAACTTGAAAAGAACAACCACTCAATTGGGCTTCAAACATTCCAATCACCGAACAAACAGCACCAATCTCAACCCATAATTTCAACCATTTCCCTACAATCATTTGAGCAACATCTGCCATTAGCCCAGTTTCCCATGACCTCTGTTCAATTGAAATTGCACCAGTAACAGAAAAAAGAGGAATCAGGTAAGACAAGCAGATAAATATAATTGATATAAACAATCCTCTTGGGAATGTTTTGTGGGGTGTGTGAACTTCACCAGCAACAGTACTGATAAAATCCCAGTATTTCAGGTTCCAAAATAGTGTGTTTAAGTACAAATTCCAATCTTTTTTAACCCCTTTTTGGCCTAAACTGATCCACCTACGCGGACGAATTCGAGGGATAGCAGCTAATGACATTATCAGAAATGGTGCCAATGAGATAACTGCTAGAGCTACCGCGGAATAACCCACAATAGTTAGTCCAGTATAGTTTAAGAATGATAGGATTAAGGTAGATATTACTATGGCTAAGTATCTAGGTAATCCTGAACTAAACAGAGGAAAAAGCTTTTTGAGGTATTCAATACAGAGAACAGGACATGTAGCAATGTTGATTACTCCACTTAAGAACTTCCATGTACCCATCATGGATCCCCAAAAGGGTCCAAATGCTTGGTGTGCCCATATAACAAAGCCACCATCACCCGGGTAGGCAGTCGAGAGTTCAGCTGTGATTAAAGCCTCAGGAACACTCCAAACAAATGGGAAGATGAGAAAGCCTAGTAGAGCAAGAAGAGGTCCTGCTGCTTGAACTGCTGGCTCTTCGCCGTAGGGCCCACCAGCAACTTCAAAGTATATTAGGAATATAAGAGGTAGGAGAGTTAGCTTGGTGTGAGTTGTAGTAGTAGTTGAGGTGGTGGTTAATGGAAGTTGTTGATCTGAGATGTCTGGATTTGTAGGAGAAAAGTTAGTGTTATTGGGTAGTGTCACTAATTCAGAACTTGGTACCATTGTTTATTCTTCTTGGCTGCAAAATTATAAAAGAATATAGAAATTTACATAATGTTGTCTGTGCTAAATCATTGCTTCCTTGTTCCTGTCAAAATGATAAAACAAAATCTATTTTAATGATAAAATCCACAAGAAATAGAAGATAAATAAAAATCCAAATAAGTAATTAGTGACTTGATGGTAAAATTAAAATTTTAATTAAATGAGGTCCAGCCAAGTGACAATCTTTATTGTTTTTTTTTTGTCATTTCAAAATTTATTTAATTGTCAGTTTTCTGTTCGTTGTTATTAATAACGAATAAAATCGTGATGATTTTTTTTGTCAATTAACATGTTCTTCTCTTATTTGTTGTTATTAACAATAAACATGCACTGATTGTAGGCTCGGACGCGGAGATGTTTATATTATTAATTAAATTTTCTGAAGTTATTTTGGAAATTAGAAAGTTTTTTTTTTTATTTTTTTTTATTTTTTTTTATTTTTTTAAATTCTCAATGAAACATCAGGTCATCTAATCCTTTTATATCTTTTTTTCGTTTTTGAAATGTTCTCGACAAAGACAATCAAACGAAGTGGGATTGTCCCTGTAAAAATATCCAATTCCGGTAATATATATATATATATATATATATATATATATATATATATATATATATATATATATATATATATATATATATATATATATATATATATTTCTAAATTGATTTTTCAAACTTTAAAAATTAAACTTGATTAAAGTAATAAATTGAAATGAGCTTAAAGTTTTATGAGTAAAAGCTAGCAAAATATTTTTAAAAAAGCCAAAAAATATTTTTAAAAATAAAATCGGATATTTGGTATTCGAAACAGATATCGAGTTTAATCTGAATCGAAACCAAATCATGATTGTTAATATCCGAAAAACCAGATATTCAGATTTTCGGATCCAGTATCCAGTTTTGGACTACCCAATTTGTGGCCAAGGTTAAGCCTGCCGAAAACCGCTAGTAATTATTCTTTTATTTTGTATTTTATTAACTTTTTTTTTTCTGATTTCAAATTTAATTAGTGGTGTTGACTTTTAATTGTTTTTTCTTATATATTACTTGCTCTATATATTACCTGCTCAATTTGTACATTATTTCTAAATAATTTATGAAACTTTAGACAATAGGAGTATACGTTATTTGATACGCTAAATTTCAAACTCAGAGAAAAATTCATGGAACCACCACTAACTCCCTTCATTTTAGAGTTGTGAATTTTATTAAAGTTCAAACATATTAAAACCAAATTAAGCCATAAATTTTTATTTTCATAAATTTTAAAAAGTAGGGTCCTTTATTGATTAAAAAAGAAAGTTTCTTAAACTAAAATGAAAAATCTAATTCTTATATATAACCTTTCTTTGTTTTTGAAATGTTCGCGACAATTAAGCCAAGCGCTAAGCCTATTGTGAACACCGAGTAATTATTATTTGTTTTTTCTACTTCTGTATTTTATTATTTTTTTTTTCTGATTTCAAATTTAATATTAAGCCGTGATAATTCGTGATATAATCTCATCGTGACCCATTTGTATGGACACAGAGACTTTTGTCGGCTTGAGCCCATAAACATACGTGTCAAGAGCATTAACTAGCACATATACTGGGTGAGGTTTATTGTTTCTCAAAACCGTATAGTAGTTGAAGGATTAGCTCACTCATTATTTATGCAACTCCACAATCTACTATTTTATTAATGTGGGACCTTGTTTCATATGTGAAGTATTTTCAACACTCCCCCTCACATGTGAGCCACATTATACCAAGAACCATCTTCGGCTCTGATACCATATTAGGCAGTGATGATTCATCACATAATTTCACTGTGGCCCACAAACCCACGGGTCAAGATTGTTGATTTGCATAAACACTGGGTGAGGTTCATTGTTTTCCAAAACCATATGATAGTATAAGGATTAACTCATCCAATATATATTATATATAAGTGTACAATCTATTATTTTATTGATGTGAAATCCTGTCTCATGTTTAATAATTCATCGTGTTCAAGTTTAATAGTTTCTATTTTGTTATTGTAATTGCTCTGTAGATTACTTACTCAATTTTGTAATTTATAAATAATATATGAAAATGTAGACAATAGTATAAGGTATTTAATAGGCTAAGTTTACAAATACCAACCTCCCTTCATTTTAGACTTCAGTGGCAAAATAAAAGTTAGAAATTTTTTTTAAAGGTTTTGTGCTACTTTAAAAATTATGATATTTTTCTAACATTTTTATATTTTTAAACACTAAACATATGATACGTAATTCAATAATTAGGCCCTTAGTATTTCAGGACTCTGTGCGGTTGAATATGTTGAACATACTCAGAACCTCTCTGGTTAAACTATATCAAACACATAAGTGAAAAGGCAAATTTACTTTGAAGTTTTTGTTTTGGCACTTTACGGTCATCTGAAATGTTTATTGAAGTATTCGGGGTTCGATAATATGTAAAGTAAATATGATAATAAAATGACTAATCAAATAATCTAATTAAAAAAGATTGTAAAATTTCACATGGCATTCTCATAGAGATTTTCCTATGAAATATTTCTTACCAAACTTAAAGTCAACTTAATTAAATATGTTATTTTAAATTTTCTTAGAACATATATTTGCTTTTTTATGTTAAAGTATTTGCTAATTAATAAAGTTTATTGATTAAAATTTTAATTTCTAAAATATTTTATCAAGAATTAAAAGATACATGACAATTAAAAAATTATTTTGAAAATAATAAAGAATCATTATTATGATGTTGGAAGATTACCCAAATTTGTCTAAAAAAATATGAGAACTAAATTAATACTTATAGTAACAATCAAAATTTTTTCATTAAAAGCACTATATATTCTAAAATTCTCTATCTATTTTATAATAAATAATATTATAATGATAACATGTAATTAAATTTTTATTTAAAATTTTATATTTATATATAATTTTATACTAATAATATCGTGCATTGTACGAGTTTTTATACTAATATAATATTAATATTAATAGAACTAATATGAAAAAAATTAATGCTAGTAATTATACTAATATGACTATTATTATAATAATACTATACTAATACTAATAAATAAATTGATACGATTAATATTTCTTTTAGGAATACGACTAATATTGTAGAACAACACAATATATTAAATACTATTTAAATGTTAAATCACTTACGAGAGTATGGAAATCCTCTTACAGAATTGAAAGACCAAGGACTACTATGACTCAAATAGATCCTTTTATTAGCAAAAGAATTAAGGATTTGTAAGGATATTTTGGTAATTAATTGCTAGCTAATTTTACATAAAGGGCAATTTATAGAAGGGGAGTTGGTAGCTGACATAAATTGGTGTGCAAGGGTTGCACCCACAACTAGGCATGGCCACGGGGCGGGTTACCCGGAACCGAACCGGTCCCGAACCGCTTGGAACCGGAACCGTTTGCGACAGGTTCCGAACCGCGAAACCGTGAAACCGCCGGAAAAAACCGTCGTGAACCGGGTAAAAAACCCGCGGTTTGGAACCGGAACCGGTCCAACGGTTCCATGGAACCGGAACCGGTCCGGTTGAATCGGCTCAACGGTTCCATGGAACCGGTCCGGTTGAACCGGCCCACCGGTTCCATGGAACCGGTTCGCCAAAAGTTACCGTTTATGACCGTTGAACTAGCCGTTGCATTTTTCATTATAAATACTCATCAATTTCAATCATTTTCATTCACAACTCATCTCTTCTCCTACTCTCTCTACTTAATTCTTTAATTACGCAATTATTCTCTTAATTAAATAATTAGTCTTTTAATTATTTCTTAATTTAGTTAGTTACATAATTAATTATTTATTTATTTCTTAATTCTATATTTCTATTATTACTTCAATATTATCAATCATGTCTTCATTTTGAAAAAAGCCACAAAAAAAGTTACTAAAGTGGCAAAATCATTGGGAGGTTCCAGTTCGTCCAAAAGAAAGGCCACTTCTACTCCGTCGGTATCAACAACACCTTCCATTAGTAATTATAATTATGAACATAATTATTCGGAAGGGTACGACCCGGAGTTACATAATTATGCAGAAGAAATGGAAAGAGAAATACAAATTGATGAAGAAGAAGAACAAGAAGAGGAACCAACGACCCCAATTGGGATAAATATATCTCGACAGTCATCAACAAGATCACATGAAAAACAAGGAGAACAACAACAACAAAGACAAGCTCGTGGTAAACGAGTCAATTTCCAAACTATCGGTTAGTTTTATAATTTTATTCTTCAAATTAATTAAACTTTAAATTATTTATTTATTTAATTATAGTTTTATAATTTTAATTTATTTATTTAGATGAAGATGAACCAGTAAGACAACCTTTTCCGGCAATGCCACCTCCTAGTGGTAGAGCTGTTTCACATGTGTGGTCGTATTTCACAAAAGAACCAACCGAGAATCCAGATATTTTCTTATGCACTTGTCAAATTTGTGAAAGTCAAGGAGTAAAGCCCTTAGTTTCATACAGTTTCGCCAGAGGTAAATACTTTTTAAGTTTTTTATACATACTGACATACATAATACATTGATACATTATATATTCATATTTTATAAACATTTATTTATTGTGTTTTGTGAATACGTGTTAGGTGGTGGTACGGGATCTTTTAACAAACATTTGGCAAAGAAGCATGGAATCACAAAAGAAACTCATGCAGCAAGCGGGAGCGGGACCACAAGTGGAAGCCGACAGACACAATGGGACATTCCCATCACAGGTATGCCTTTTAGATACAATCGTAATGACATGATTGATGAATTTTCTAGGTATGTAATTTGTGATGAATTGCCTTTTAACCACGGTGAAAGTAGGGCATACGAGCGTCTCAATAGAAAAACTTTGCAACCACAATATAGAGCAATCCCTAGGAGCACTCTTAAAAGACGCACAATTAAATTATACGAATCAATGCGCTATGAATTAGTTCAAATGTTTAAATCGTTTAATAGTAGGGTTAGCATAACAACTGACATTTGGTCTGCTCCCCCACATTTAGAACCTTATATGTGTGTAACAGCACACTGGATAGCTCGAAATTGGATTATGCAAAAAAGAATAATTGCTTTTGAGACAATGCTAGAAAGACATACCGGTGAAAACATAAAATATAGATTAGTAGAGATATGTAGAGAATGGAACTTATTAGATAAAATATTTTGTTGTTCAACTGATAATGCAACCGCGAACATTAAATGTATAGAACTTTTGTTTAACGAACCTGCTTTTAGTTTAATCCTTGGGGGTAGCTTATTACACATACGTTGTTGTGCGCATATAATTAACTTATCTTGCCAAGCAGGCATAAAACAATTAAGTGATTTATTAGAACCAATTAGGGATATAGTGAAATGGCTTAGGATCGGAAAGATAAAAAGACGATATAAACAATTATGTGACCAATACCAACTTAAAAAAGTGTATTGGTCATTAGATACTCCTACACGTTGGGGCTCAACCAACGATTTATTAAGAAAGGCGATTGCTTATCGCCCAGTAATAACACAACTATATAGTGAGTGTACAGATAGTTTCATAGCTGATGACACTTAGGAATTAGCTATAGGTGTACATAACATATTAGAAGCGTATGACCACGCGACTAAGATTTTTTCTTATGTTTATGAACCGAACGTTCACTTAGTAATAAGTGAATGTATTACTATTTTTTATCATCTCCTTAAATATACACATGAAGATACTAACCCAAAATTGAGGCCTATTCTTGCAGATATGATGGAAAAATGGCAAGCATATTTTACCGATTTTCCTTATATTTATGGAATCGCAACCATTTTGGACCCACGTTTTAAAACTGAGGTCCTTACTAAAGTAATAGGATTTTATTACCAATCGTTAGATCGCCCGTCTACTGATGTACATAATTATGTAGGAACATGTAAAAAATATTTAGCAGAACTCTATGATTTTTACGCTAGTGTATATAACCCGAAACGCGATATGTCTAGGCGTGCTAGCGTTTCGGCACGTCCCTCTTACTATAATTCGGTAATAGCTAACATAATGACTCAAGATGATAGTTTTGTAGGATCATCTTCTTCTTCCTCGACCTCATATTTAGAACTAGATAGTTATCTTAAACACCACTTTGAAATAGACCAAAGTATCTATGATATTTTGGAGTGGTGGAAAGAAAAATCTGTTAAATTTCCCATTTTATCGAGAATTGCAAAGGATATCCTTGCAATTCCCGCGTCAACAATTGCATCGGAGTCTGCTTTTAGTGCAGGTAGAAGAGTTTTGGACGAAAAGCGATCTCGTCTTGCTCCACATAGTATTCAAATATGTGTTTGCAAGAAAGATTGGGATCAAGCGGAGATTCGAACACAAGGACTAAGGAATGATGATGATCAAGACGACGATGATGATCCATGGATGATGATGGATACATCTGCATCATCGTCAGGAGGAGAGTCAGCGGAAGCATCTAATCAACCACATGATGATGACGAAGACGAATAGGATCAATCCGACAAACGACAACAATAAATCAACATTCAACAACTATAAATAAAAGGTATGACAAAGAACTACGTGGGCTTTGATTCTTTCGGGATACGTAGGCAGCTTAGTATTCATTTGGGTACTAGGTTCAAGTCCATTTTCTCCCTCTTTTTTTATTAATCATCTTTATCGACATTATCATTGATTCGTTTCTTATTAATTTATTTTTTTCATTCTTTTTAGTAAATATTTCAATAACGATGACAACTTGACATGCAATGAATTTCGCTAATAATCAAGTAATTATCAAAGGTACGTCCGCGATATTATAGTATTTTTTTATTATATAAATATTTAAAGAAAAAATAAAAATGGAACCGATGGTCCGACCCGCCCGTCCCGTGAGTTGGAACCGCCGGAACCGCCTCATGAACCGCCACGGAACCGTTTGGAACCGCCCGGAACCGGAACCGTTCGCGACAGGTTCCAAATGGAACCGGAACCGGGTGGAACCGGAACCGGATGGAACCGGAACGGAACCGGACCAACCCGGACCGTGGCCTTGCCTACCCACAACCCTTTACAAAAAATATAGAAGTGGTTGAAAATATATTAATTTTTGATCAAATTCTAAAATAAAAATTGGTGCTCGCAAAACTCATTCAGTCACCTTAACATTTCTCAACTTCTTCAACTCACTCTTTATCTTTAATAAATTGATTTTACATTTTTATAAACTCAATAAACATTAAATCAATTGGTAAAAGTAGAATCTTTTGGATAGTCGGCAATGTTCCACTGAAATTCCAACTGCTTAGTGTTAGTCCGAAATTCCGATTAATCTTCCATTATTTCTATGTTAGTTGAAAGGTACGACTGAATTTTCTACCAAACACTAAAAGATTTAGTTGGAACACCATCAAATAATTTTTCAACTAGCGTCTTTTAGTCGGAAATTAGTGACGTGGGAAAATAGTCGATTCAGTCGCAAATCAGTTTGGAATTCAAAATATTTATTTTTTTCGCCCACCATTAATTTTCATCTATAAATAACAAATTACATCATATTATACAAAACATCAAATACACTATTTTATTCTTCAAAAAATATCATATTTTTTCATCATACTTAAAAAAACACATCATCTCTTCATGGAGTACTTAACAAGGTATGTTATTTTTTCATATCTTATATTCATGATATTAATGTTTTAAATTTTGTTTTATGTTATATTTATGATATATGTTATTTATGTTATAAGTTAGGTTATTTATCTTATATTTATTATATATGTTATATGATATTGTATACTTCTTATATTAAATTTTGTGTTATTGGGACTTTTATTTTTAAAACTTTGTTTTGTTACTAGATTGTTTATGATGTATGTTAGGTTATTTATGTTATATTTTTTATATATGTTATTGTATAAATAAGCGTATTTTCTTAAAAATACCTTTGAACTAAATACCAATTGTTTTTCAGTTGAAAATCTTATCGACTGTTTTTCAATCGGTATTTAATCGGAAAGATATTTTATTAGTCGTTGATTATTCAGTATTTAGTCGGAAGAATATTTTATTTTTCATTTTTCTCGTAGTGATAGTTTCGTATTATTTCGTTTTGATTTTAAAATTAGTTACTTCCTCCGTTCTCTGATAAAGTTCCTATAAGAAATATTCACGTGAATTAAGAAAAATAGAATATTTTAAATAGTAGATTATTATTCAATTGAATGATAAATTTGGTAGAAGAAAGGTGGGGACCATAAATGTTAAAAAATAATTAAAATAAAATTAGTGGAAAAAATATGAGGACCACAACTAATAAAACAATATTTTTATAAAGTTAGCGGGAAATATATAAGGACCAGAAAGAATATAAAAATGTTAAAAAAAAGTTAGTGGAAGGCATGTGGGGTCCATAAGCATTATAAAAATATTAAAATGAGGATGAATAAGGTTATTTTGTCCAAAACTTGTGATATAAATAGAAAGATTATTTATGAGAACAACAAAAAAGTCCGAAAATGACAAATGAAAACTTCTTTAGGTAACAAATAGAATAATTATTTCACTAGAATGGAATTACGTATTAATGATAGAAGTTGAATGTGAAGTAGTAAAAAATATAATGTTAGATTTTTAGAATGATTTGAAGATATAATTTGAAAAGAAGAAAAATTCAGAATTTGAGATTAGATGCTTGTGCAAACGATATGATAACTGTAGAGTGAAAAATTCAGAAAAATTTAGAATTTGACAAAATTTTTTTTATTAAGTACTTTTTTAAAAAAAATTTATTAGATATTTTTTAACACTTTTTCCTTTAATTTTCTTTGGCCCTTGAAATATTCCTTGATCCGTCATTGCGTGACATTCATAAAAAAAAATTGCAGAACTGCATTGTATCATTGATCACACAAGCAATTCAACCACTGGTTTCTCCTTTTGTATTTTGCCTTTTTGCTTTTTGTCCTTTTTTTAGTAGCTTACACTTACATGCTACTTCCTCCATGATACTTACTATATACTTTCAAGCTTATTAGTGGTATCATTTATCTTGAAAGCGATTAACTTGTAAAAGGAAATATAATTAAGTGAAATCTTAATTAAATCGTTTAATTTCACAAATTTTTATAATTTTAGTTAAGTTTAGTTTAAAATATAAATGACCAAAATTACACATTAATTACATAAAAATTAAGATATAACAATTAACAAGTATAATGAAATAGAAACAAGTATTTCTTTTATTCTTTTCTTACGTATATAATATATCTTGGGACCTCAACAACTAGATAAAATTTTTAGTTGAATTGGTTTCTTAACTTGTTATCAAAAGCCAGCGTGACAAGAGGTTACGGGTTCAAAACTCAATCATCTCTCTTTTACAGTGAAATATTTACGACCATGTATGAAGAGAGCATGTGTTGCAGCCACATTTCCAGGTCAAAGAGATCTCGTGTGAGAGGCGTATTATAGTATATAACATACATTGGGATCTCTATTATCAGCTTATGTTTTTAGTTGAATTGATTCTTTGACATAATTTTCTAAGAAATTTTAACTAAAGATTAAGAAACAATGTGACCATTCAAATTGTATAAATGATATAAAAGAAAACTTGAAATGTCTAGATGAAAATAAAAGATTTTTATAGTGACTTTTCATAAATAAAAAGACATAAAATAATAAAGGCCGACTAAAAAATATAACAAAGTTGTAGAGTTAAAAGTAGGATTACTTAATGCAAATCTTAAAATTGAATTTATAAAGGGAGTAGGTGGTTGTGGAGTAGGTGGTTGTGTAATGAACTAAATAATAATTTAGGATAAGTTTCTATTTAAGTGTGGGAAGGTGATAAAGGAGTAAGTTACGTAGTTGCTGCTATCCAATAGATAAGAAAAGAAAAACTTTTATAATATTAAATTAAAAAGTAAAAGTCTTGGATTACACTATTTTTAGATGTACCAATTCAATACTGCAATTACTTTTTTGCCTATACTTGTCGAGTCAAAAGTATTTTAAATATTAGTTAGAGACTTTTAAGTTTATTAGTTTGAGAAGAATTATCATGGATTCCTACAATAACGGATACTTTCTAAAAAGAATGTATGTAACACTTGGGTTACTTTATATGAAGTAGGAGTTAATTTTGAAGACCAAATTTGTTTTAAGTTGGATAAAATTTAATGTTTTAAATTTTTAGAAAACAAATCTTATAATAATAATAATAATAATAATAATAATAATAATAATAATAATTGAATTTAAAAGAGAGTTAATAATAAGGCTGAGTAGTATATATATATATATATATATATATATATATATATATATATATATATATATATATATATATATATATATATATATATATATATATATATATATATATATATATATATATATATATATATACTTTTACAATTAAGTATTTTTAGCTCAATCGTGACCATTGATTTTTTTTATTTTAATGAAATTAACAGTGTAGAGTTGAAAATCAATGGTTAAGATTCATTTTAATTTGATGGGTTAAAAAGATGATTGTTTATTTTTATCCTTTTTCTTCTTTTTTTTAAATAAATATATATTTAATATATATTTTTTGTTTTTTATTTTACTTTTTGTATTCTCATTTTATATTAATTTTATTTATTATTTTATTTATTTATTTTATTTATTATTTTTAGAATTTTTATTTATATTTTTTTATTCTTAAAAATTTTTTAGTTATTTTTTATTTTACTTTCTCTATTTTTATTAAAATTTTATAATTTTAATTTTTTTATATTTTTTAAGTTTTTAATTTTTTTTATTTATTTATCTTTTAAATTTTTTATTTCATTTTTTATTTATTTTTCATTTATTCTATTTTTCATTTTTCATTATTTATTATTTTTAATTTTTTTATTAATTTTTTTAATTTTTAATTTTTTAATTATTTTTCTTTTTTTACAATTTTATTTTTTATTTCTTTTGATATTGTTTTTTTTTTGATTTTTTTGATTTTTATTTATTTTATTTTTTTAATTTAATTTTTGGTTTTGAATTTTTGAATTTTTTAGTTTTCTAATTTAATTATTTTAATTTTTTACGTTTTTTTAGTTTTTTTAATTTATTTTTTATGTTTTTTAATTTTAATTTTTATTTAATTTTTAATTGTAATTTTTTTTTTATTTTCTAGTTTTTTTTATTTTTTAATATTCTTTTTAATGTTTTTTAATCTTAATTTATTTATTTTTTAATTTTAAAATTTTTTAGCATTTTTGAAAATTGTTTAATTTGTTTATATTAATTGTAATTTTTTTTTCTATTTTTTTATTTTTTATTTTCCTTATTTTATTTACTTTATTTATTTATTTATTATTATCTTTTTTATTACTTTTAATATCTTTTATTTATGTTTTGCTTATTTTTTAGGGGTATATATATTTTTATAAATAGTACATAATATTATTTTAAGGTTACATATTATGATTTTAAGGTTACATTACATATTATGATTTTATAAGTAGTACATATATTTTTATAAAGAATCTCCCTCACAATTTTCTCTCTACAAACCCTTTGTTTTGGGCGATTTCATGAGCCGCCATAGGCGTTTTCATCTTGTTGCCATTGCTATGGCACAAAACAGAGGAAGACCTAGGAAGAATGTAGTGACAAAGCCGACTCAGCCTGCATCTAGAGCTTCATCTAGTTCTAGTCAGTCATCTAACGGAAATCCTAGGGCTACCCTTGTGATTTCAAAGAATTCTCCCGTTACAGTTTCAGCGCTAGTGGCTCTCACTCCGCTGCATCAACAATCATCTTGGGCAGCGGTGGTTTAGGGAAAGTCTGGTTCAGGTGCTGTACGTACACCGGCAACAGCAGCTGCTTCCATGCTTACTCCGGCAGCACCAGGTGCTTCAATGACTACTCCGGCAGCAACAGGTCCTTCTATGACTAATCTGAGAGCAACAGGTGTCCCTAAGTCTTCTGTGCCGCCCTCTGTAAGTAACTCATCTTCTAGAAAACCTATTAAGATTGGCTTTGATGATATTATTGATGAGGTTCATTATTGGGGAAATGCTGTTGTTTGCTTTGTTTTGGGTGCTAATCCCCCTTTACATGTTATGAAGGGGTATGTTAAGAGGATTTGGAAGGATCTTAGTTTTGAAAAAATTATTATGGTGGCTAAAGATGTTTTTCTTGTTCATTTTGTGGAGCAACAAGATAGAGAGATAGCGTGTGACATGAATGGCTTCATGTTTGATAAGAAACCATTCATAATTAAACCGTGGGTAGCTTCCATGTCATATGACAAAGAAAATCTCTCCACCTTATCTGTTTGGACTCGTTTTCCTGGTCTTGATGTCATGTACTGGGGTGATAGATGCTTAAGCAAAATAGCTGGAATGCTAGGGGTAGTGAAAAGGTTTTGATACAGCAACTTCTAATAGAGCCAGAGGGATGTTTGCTAGGGTTCTTATTGATATGAGTATTACTAATGAATTTCCTGATGAAGTGTGTTTTGAAAATGAACACGGTGAATTAATTACACAGTCTGTCATTTATGATAGGAAACCTTTGTGGTGCAAGAAATGTGAGCAATTAGGGCATGTGGAGGAAATTTATAAAGTCATATCTCAGCCACTTCATAAGGTAGCAGTAGAAGTTGATGGTGAGGGCTTCCAACTAGTTCAATCTAAGGCCAAATTGACACATCATCCATCCACTGTTAGGCCATTGATTCCTTCTCAATCAGGTCTGGCAGATATCTTAACTAATGCTAATGGTTTTGATGCTCTTGAAAGTGTTGAAGAAGGGATAGAAATTGCTGATGAGGAATCTAATAAAGGCACTGGGGGCTTCCCCATCCATGATCAATGAATAACATCTTATGTTGGAATGTTAGCGGCCTGAATAGGGTTACGAGGCAAAAGGAATTGTTTAGTTTTCTTGCTAGCCATAATATCTCCTTATTCAGTTTCCTTGAGACCAAGGTTAAGAGGGCTAATCTTGGTCAGTTATATCAAAATCTTTGCCCGGGTTGATGCTTTTCACATAATCTAGCTTATCATCATGGTGGTAGAATTATTTTTGGATGGAAGGGTAATGAGATGGATGTTAACGTTCTTTTTATGAGTAGCCAACTTGTTCATTTAGAGATTAACCCTGTTATAGGGGAATCCTTATGCTCTTTTGTTTTTGGGGATAGTAGTGCTATTATTCGTGCAGACTTGTTTCAACAGCTATTATCTCTTGATAATGTTGTTCCATGGGTGGTCATGAGGGATTTTAATTGCTTAGCTGGTTTGGATGAGTGTACTAGTCATGCAGTGTGTCTACAAAAAATTGTTCCTTTGCGTAGTTGTATGGATTCTTGTGCACTTCATGATTTGAGGTTCAATGGTTGTTTCTTTACTTGGTCCAATAAGAGGAGTGGGGAAGCAAGAGTGTTTAGCAAGATTGATAGTCTTTGGTAATCTGGCTTGGGAGGATGGTTTTCCTAATGCTGAAGTGACTTTTTTGTCTGAAAGGTCTTTTGATCACACGCCTATGTTGATTCAATTCATTAAACAACCCAAGGGGAAATAGCCTTTCAAGATTTTCAATCATTGGGCTGAGTAGGAGGGGTTCATTGCTAGTGTTTCAGAAGCTTGGGGAATTCTATCCAAGGCTTTAAGAGCTTTCAAATCTCTGAATAGCTCAAGCTTTTAAAGCCTATTTTGAAAGATAGATTCTAAGCACATCATCTGCAGGCTTTGGTGATTCAAGCTGAAGAAGATTTATCTAAGATTCATAATGAACTGCATATGCACCCTTGTGATCCAGTGCTTTCCTCACAGGAATGTGTAGCTGCTGTTAGGCTCCGTAAGGCTAAGAATGATTTTGGTATCTACCTTAGCCAACCGGCGAAGTTGAATTGGTTGAGATTTGGGGATGAGAATTCGCGTTATTTTCGTCAAGGTATCAGACAAAGGCAGATTGCAAATCGAGTTTTGCTTCTTTATGACAATGGGGTTCTTGTGACTGATTTCATTAAGATTCAAGAGTCTTTTGTTGCATTTTATCAACAACTTCTTTGCACTAATCTGAAATGCTGCAAGAAGATTGACATGAACATTATCAGAGAAGGACCTCTTTTGGAGCATTCACATCATGAGCAACTGTCTCTTCTTTTCTCAGAGGAAGAAATTAAGAATGCTTTATGGAGCAGTCCTGATACAAAGAGTCCAGGGCTGGATGGATATAAGTATAACAGTAAATTCTACAAGGCTTCTTGGTCGATTATTGGTGCAGATGTAGTTGATGCAATTCAACAATTTTTCAGAACTGGGAAGCTTCTCCAGGCTTGGAACACTATAGCTGTTCATCTCACTCCCAAGGTCCCTTATTGTAACAATCCAAAACTAACCAGCTAATTAAATAAGATTGATTTAAACTAATGCAGAAGCTTAAAACTTTTGTGGGGCTATTACGTTGATAATATAATCAATTACTTAACCAATTATATAATCCACTAGACATCTATCAAAGAATATAGATATCAGAGTGTTTACAACCTTTGAAATATGAAAAGAAATTACATTATAAGAATTATTTGAAACAATTTCAAATATATAAATTTCTGCAGAAATGTGGCAAAGTTTTATTTGTGAATCGGATAAACTAAAATTTTTCCTTTTGACTTAAAGTCACTCTGCAAGTTTAAAACCAACTTTTAAAATAACAACCAACCAGTGGCACATGGGCCAAACATTTCAAAATCACATCACATCGTAGGGTGGAATCTTTTCTCAAATAATCCAAAATAAGTATTTTTTTTGTTTAAAAAAAAGATTTGCTTTACTTACATTCTTATATATGATCGAAGAGATGACTTGGTTGATTATTGATCTTTACGCGTTCAGCTACTGTTGACTTCATTAATCTCAAAATCTGCCCCCACTAGGACAGGTTCAAAGAACAAAATCACATAAAACCACATAGTCAACTTATACTGAGTATACATTTATATAGCTTTAGTTTAGTACATAAAACTATGGTGAAAAGTAAACATTATAACTATATTTACACAAAATGATAGGACATTGCACTCTGCACTGTTTTCAACATTCATTTAATTGTAGCCAAACATTCCATACTATAAGTCCAAGTACACACGCATGTAGAAATTAGGATACATTATTTATATCCTACAAATCATTTTCTTTTGCAAAAACACACTACTTTTCAATACCTAATAAAAATCTTTTTCTTCTTTTTTTTGTTTTTAAAAATCAAATACTTTTCTATTTTCTTTGCAAAAACATTTGCTTTTAAAATCTTAAAATCATCAATCTATGAAATGGATAGATCTTTCTTTTCTATTTTCTTTACTAAAACTTTTCCTTTCAAAGTCTTTAAATCATAAATCTATGGAATTGAACGAACTTTCTTTTCCATCGGGCAAGCTAGGCCCATAGGATAACTATTAGACAAAGATCTCTAATGTGCACACTCCACAAACGGCCAAACCGTAGCAGAAGATCTAAGTCCGAGGTACTGATCAACGTACCCCCAACTATCATGTAGTGTCGAGATAACCCCGACGAGGTTCCAATTCCTTGAGACACCACATAGGTGATCCCAACCAATTCAAAACATTAAATCATCTATATCTTTTCTATAACCATTCTATGATTTCAGGGATCGAAAAACAAATTTCTATATTAGGAAGATCATCTCCTTGTATTCAATTCAATCTCAACTAAAATGAAACACATACCTTTGTAATCCTTTTTTTTCGTAAGTATTAAAGATTTGAGTAAGAAATCCAACCTTTTCAATTACAGCAAGACGACAATCTCAATCAATACGATTTTTTAATGAAGTCGAAATCTTCAGTATAAACATATATGTCCTAAGTAGCTACAATGGATTAGACTTAACTAGCTAATAAGCTTTGCTCAACTTTGGTTTTATGAAAAGACAACTTTTTATTCAAACATTACATTAATACAACTAATCTTATATCTTATGTACTTAAACCACCGATTCCCTTTTATCTCAAGCATCTCCTTTACTTGGTTATCAATACAATGTTCTTTAAAACTTCCTTATATTTAATATATAATCAACAATATTATATACATACTCGTAAACAAAAATGATACTTGAGAGCAATGTAGACATAACCTTTATTTAATTTGGTCGCTTTAACACATAATTTGTACTCATTTCTACAACTTAACTTAAGTTTAACCATATGACTTAACTTTGGAGTTTACTTCACAATACTAACCGATAACCAACTCATTGTTCAAACTAAATAAAGCCAACTCATATCCGAAAAAATAAATAATTTGTACTTCCAAACTAGCCACCCCAACTCATTATCTCAACTTACTAATTTAATCACCTAATGCTTAACTGACAAAAGTTTATACATAGCTCAACTAAACAAATCACCTCATAACCTCAACTAACGAAATCAACCCATAAAATCTAACTAGAAAATGCTAACCATCATAGACACAATAAACCAACTCATAGTACTTAATTCATACATATTTAATTGATCTTCAATCCTTATCTATATTAAATCTAACTGCAACTCTTCCTCTTCTTAAACAATTACAAGTACAATTCACTTTCAACTTTTGTTCATAATTCCATTTTTAATCAACTCATTTGTCACTATCTCTTATATTATACCAATTCAACGTTATTCTTCAATAGACCGACAACAACAAGGAGTACTTCTATACTCAATTTAGAACCGTTTCAAGGTAAACACGTAAAAGCACAATGCATCAAAAATCAATTAAACATTGAACAAAACTCTATGATAAGCTCTTATCATGAACAACAAATTATTCGCCATTTCTTCTAACATTTTCAAACAAAACCTAAACTAAAGTATGACTAACTAAAATCTCAACTTTCAATAAACAATCATCCATTTCTAGTTTAATGCCAACAATATCAAACTTCAAACAATTTACAATAATTTTTATCTACACATACAAATTAAATTCAATAAAGTTTATCTTTGTGGGTATTCCTCAAATATCAATCTCTCCACTTTAGATTCAATATGCCAATTGCTAATTGAAGTCATGTTTTCATCTTCAATTTAATCAATTAATACCCAACAATTACTAATTGACCTAATTTCTATAATTTCTTCAACGAGGGAATCTATGTGGGTCAGATTGGTGCACGGTGCTTATACTAACGATGGGAACTGGAGGGTTTTTAATGCTTCAATAACATTAAGCTGGACCTTCAAGAAGATATGTAAAGTTAAAGATCTGCTTGGTCAATAGGTGTATAATGAAACTTACTCCATCAAAGAAGTCTATCATGAGCACGTAGGGGTTGGGCAGCCAATTCATTGGGCGCGTTTTGTGTGGAATAGAAGTTCTATTTCTAAAGCTAGATTCATCTTGTGGTTAGCTGTAAATGAGAGATTGAAGTTTAGGGACAAGTTGTTTGCATTGGGCATAATCACTATTGACATTGGTCCATTGTGTGGTTTGCATACAGAATCTAATACTCATTTGTTTTTCCTCTATGCTTTTAGTCTTTAGTGTCTTAGAGACATTCTGATGTGGTTAGGTATCAAGGTTAATTGTGCTTCTCTTGCTGATTTTGCATCGAGGAAGTGAAAGTGTGCTACAAATCAGAGGAAGATTACTACTATCGCACTCTGTAGTCTTAGCTATGAGATTTGGTGTGCTCACAATGATGTTGTTTGGAATCTTAAAGTTCCTATGGTAAATAGGGTTTTTCGATAGGTGAAACTTGCAGTCAAAAATAGAGTTATGCATTTTCCAATTAAAGGTGTTAATACACAACACCCTTGGATTAGGAATCTTTTTGATTTTGAGTAAATAGTTATTGATGTATAGTAATTTCATTTTTGTCTTTTCTGAAGTCCTGCTTTCCTCTTATGTACATGAAGAGTGAGAGTGGGGAAACCCTTCCTAGAAGGCGTGCTTCTCTCTCATGCTGATGCAAATAGGGAAGCGGTTCTCTTGTTTGTAATGCTACTATCTTGTACTGTTTGTTTCTGGATTAATGAAATTTTCATTTTTAAAAAAAATAGGGATACATATTTACTATTTTAAGGGTACATATATTTTTATAAGTAGTACATATTGTTATTTTAGGGGTATATATATTTTATAAGTAGTACATATTATTATTTTAGTGGTGCATATTATAATTTTAAGGATACATATATACGTACTAATTAAGAACAATTATGTAACATTCATAAACAATTATGTACCGGTTAAAAAAACTACGTAATTATGTATTATTATTTTAAGGTACATATTATTATTTTAAGGATACATATTTTTATTATTTTTGGGTTACATATATTTTTATAAGTACTACATATTATTATTTGAGGATTACCTATTATTATTATTAAGGATACATTTACGTAACAGTTAACAATAATTATATATCATTTAAGAACCATTGCGTACCACATATAAATTCAAAAGAAAAAGTGTGTTATTTTTTAAAATATTTTTTTATGTTTGTAGGGTACTTATATTTTTATAAGGAGTACATATTTTGTTGAATTAGTTTAGAGTTAAGAAAAAACTAAAAAAATAAATGATAATAAATTTTTTTAAAGAAGTTATTACAAAAAAAATAATAAAAAATAAAAAATAATAATTAAATAAAAAATAAAAAAATAAGTAAAATAAAAATTTAATAAATAATTTTTTAAAAAAATGATGATTAAAGAAGTAAAAAATAAATTCATAAAAATTTAATAAATAATAAAAAATAAAAAAAATGAATAAAAATAATAAAATAATAAAATAAAGTAAATAATAATAATAATAATAATAATAATAATTATTATTATTATAATAATAATAATAATAATTATTATTATTATTATAATAATAATAATAATAATAATAACAATAATAATAATAATAATAATAATAATAATAATAAAAGAAAAATTAAAATTAAAAAAAAATTAAAAAAGTAATATACGTTTTTATTACATTTTGCTTTCTTACTTTATATTCTTTTTATTTACCTTTGCATTTCTATATCATAAGCATGATTTAGTTGTAGTATTAGATTAGCTGTAACATATTTTACATATTTACTTCTGCAAGTAGACAACTTTGGAATATTACTGAGAAATATAATATTGCTAAGAAAGTGTATTAAGGTTATATAGTATTTAATAAGAGATATTATGGATATTATTGTTACTTATTTTACCGATTATTTTATGAAGTTTGTTTCATCAAATATAAAGAATTAATAAGTAATATTATACTAAGTTTAATTATTACGGAGAAACAATAGGTTAAATTTTAATAGAATGAAAGTCTCATATAACGCAACGCACCTTAATCTAGTTATATCAGTAACTGATATTATTGTCTGGTTGAGGAGGCAAATTCTTAGAGGAACTCTTTTAGGGATCTTAATAGCTATTGGAGACTATAACTGACTAATATCTTACTGCGAAGCTACATGTGAGTGGATAGTGTCTTTTTTTCAAAAAGGACTGGCCAGTCTGATTTTCTATTATGTGCGATATTATTATTGTTTGAATTTCTTGATATGAAAAATATATTTTGGTTACCAAAGTAATTGTCATTGTTGATTTGTCATGGGAACTGATATTTTGAGGCAATTGGTGTTTCTACTATATTTTGAGGCGAGTTATCATTGAGGTATTGACTAGCTTCACTCTAGAAACACATAGCCCTAAAGCTATGGAGCATTCTTTCAACTAGATACTTAGTGCGCACGAACGTCTAGGTTTTCTTTTCAAATATTGTGTGTTGTTCTCTTCTCCCTATTTGTGAAGATAATTGAAATTTTTTTTTACGTAAAGTATATCTAGTCACTCAACCTTTCATGATTGACACTTATGTATCTGTTTTAGATTGCAAGTGATTTACAAAAGCAGTCGATTAGCAGGTTGGGTATCACAGGGTTACATAATACACTATATTGCTTATTTTATGGATTTCTAATAGTTTTAGTTCAATGTTGGAATTTATTAGTTATAGATGAACCGATGAATCTTTATAACAAAGAATAAAACTTTGAATTTGTTTTTACTTTTGTACTGGGATGTACTAACCTTTAAATTTTATAATGCATTTTGGAGATATAATCAAGTTATTTTGAAATTAGACGTAGTAGCAGTTAGCACCTTCTTCTAATTAGATAGATATTATGTGGGGTGTTACTTGCTTATCATTCCTAAGCAAAATATCCCAAGTTGAATTAAAACAAGGAAGTTTCTATAGTTCGAAAGGGTAGAAGGAGATAAAATTGTTTTTTGTATTTGATGCTCCTCAGAGCAGCCAATGAGAAGCTATCACGCCCAAAGATGTACACAAAAATTTAAGGAAAAACACATAAAAGAAAGATAACGGTAAGACTTCAAGGTCAAAAAGATGTAGTCTGAGTACAATAAAAAAAGATCCAAACAGTGTTTTCCTCACCGAAAGCTACTGCTTGTGTGCAAAGCAGTCTTCGATATCAACTTATAAATCAAGAATATTTTCCTCCACCGATCGGATACTATACTCAGCTTGCTTATGGTATGAGCCAGAATCATGTAATGTAAAATGACAATATGGCAAAAATAATGATTTTCATGCTATTAATAATAATAATAATAATAATAATAATAATAATGATAATAATGATAATAATAATAATATTATTATTATTATGATATAGTCCAACAGAGTTCACAGCAACGTCAAAAATTGAGCTCTTTTCAAAGCCCAGAGAAGTAGTACATTCACATCACATCACATCACATCACATCACATTATTCCAATGGCTGTTTCATTCCTTCTATCAATTCTATCAGAGAAGAAAGGCTCAAGGTGTTAAATTTACAATGCAAAGGAGACTCCTTGTCCAGATTTGTTGTAACCAAGACACCATCCTTAAAAATGAACGTCAGATTGGATTCAGGTTGAACGTCTGAAGAATAATTAACCGAATCAGAACAGCCCTGCCCTGAATGACAAACGCATTCCTCGAAATTTGCCAGTTTACTAGCTAGACTTTCGAATTCGCAGGCATTCACTTCCAGGGAATCATCTGTTTTCGAACTGGGTCCTTCACTTTTGAGCCTACTGTCTCGTTCAGTGATGTAAAGATTCCTGATAGTTGAACACAAACTTGATGACAACATTGAAACAAGATCATGCGCATCTTCAATTGTGCAACAAGAAGATAAGTTCCACTCCCGAACAACTATTTTCTTAATCAACTTTTGAAGAGTATCAATGCATCCAATGCAACAACTATAAGAGCATATGACTTCACACTCTGATGACAGATTGTTCCTCTCTGAAGTTTCCGAATCTTGGTGTTGATGATTAATCGTGCACGTTTCAGCATCATGAGAAATCACATTGTTCACCAACTGTTCAGGAACAGATTGACCGCAGAATTCAGGGGATGCATGGAGCGCAGAATTTTTAAGCTTTCCTGAATTACATGTACCAACTTCTGTTCTTGGTTGTTCAAAAGATTCCAGAACATCCGATTGACAAGGCTCTTGCACCAACACTTGGGGAATCTTACTACATGATTTGTCAGTAAAAGAATCCACAAAGTCGGTGCTAGACTCAGGATTACTCACCAAAATTTTCTTTTTGGGAGAGCCATTTTCTTGATGTGCAGCTTCTGCAGAATCAATGCTGTCCGTAACCAAAGATTGTTGTGGTGATATTTCATTGAATTTCACAGCCTCCATCAAATTGGGACCGACAACAATTTTTTTCATGCTGGAAGCAGTAGGTTGGGAACCTTCACCAATATTTCCCTGCAGTTCCTCTTCAGGTTCAACCGGCTTAAATCCACTAACTTGGATATTTGTTCCTCCTTCAAAATGCATAGGATTACATTGTGTGCTTAAAAAAGCAGGACTTCCGGCACTTAATCCCTGCAGGCCTTCTTTTTCAGGCCATAGCTCCGCAGTTGGCTCATCTACAGCCTGAATCAAATTAGCAGCTGGAGGCTGTGGAATGTCTAGAGAATGTACACCGTTGAGCTTGGAGTCCACATTCGATGTTTTAGCATCTGGCTCTAAACTGAAATTCAGCAATATTTCTGTCAGACAAATCAAGCCGACAGATAATTTACCATTGTAAAAAAATAACCATACCTTCTTAATGAGTGTGACCAGTTGTTAACCATGTCTTCTAGGTAAGCAACTTGTGACACAAGACGGACATATTGGTATCTGTCTTTTTTTGCCTGAATCCTAGAAGCTATCAGTCCAATGAGAAGCTCGAGCACCTTCCTCACTTCCAGAGAAAATTCTGATGCCGATGTATATATTCCTCGATATGCTGACAAGCCCACAGCTATTAGACCTCTAACAATTGTAAACTGATATTTCCCTTTACTATTGTTAGTATTGATAACAGCTTCCTTTGCCATTGACGTGCAAGGACGCACAATGCAAGAATTAAATGGCCATCCTTTCCACGGTCCACGAGTATCAGAGCTTGGACCTTCCTTTAACTTGGAAGTAACCCAACAAAGTTCAGCAAATTGGGGGTACCTAAGAATTTGATATCCAAAGGCAGTTATAGCTAACATCAAGGACTTTCCTTTACCAGTTTTGAAGCTAGATGGAACAGGCAGCTTTGCAATGGAGCTTTCTACTGCTTCTTGTTTTGCCCTAGATTCCACCAGTGGTTTTGATTTCAGATCACTTTTGCTACATAACAAGTCACTTTTTTTTACATGATCAGCTTTATCACGGATTTTTGAATCTGAATTACTATGATTTCCAAAGTGAACCAGTTGCACAAATTGTTGAATCAAATCTCTCGACAAGTTCAACGATGACAAACGAATCAACTTATCATGGTCAAACTCCCCTTCCACCTCCACTGGAAATCGGGGTGTTCCACATTCTAAAAATACTGAGTTCTCAGTTGTGAAATGCTTACTGCCAAAGAAATGGCGCAGATCCCAAGGAAGGGCTGCAGTTGGAAGCTCAGAAGTAGCCTGGTCAAAAATAAGAAAAGAAACATGGTCAATTCAGGGATAAAAACCTGATGATGTTGCTAATTTCTCATCTCAAACATTGAATCAAAATTGCAAACAAAATACTCCTATTAGATATCACATGGGAAATAAATCAAGAGAAGAAAATCTGCAACAAGTTGTATCGAACTACCTATAGCAGGGGTACGGAAGTACTTTAATCATAATTTAATTAGAATATGGCTTTTAGAAGAGAAGAAAGTTTTCGGGAAGAATGGCTTGTTAAAATAGATAATCAATTAGAAGAAGATGTGTAATGAGAACATTCTATAAAAAGAGAAGAGCATGGAGCAAAGAAGTTATTTGATGAGCTGAGACTTGTAAATCCTTTGATTATTAGTTTTGTGAGAGATCCAGGCCACTTGAAAGCTTCATACAATTTCAAAATATAATGCAAACAAAATTCACAACCAAATATTGACAGCTTGAGATAGGCTTTATGATTATTTTTCAGGAACTCGAGAAAGGATTATGTATGCAAGGTATAAACCTGGCAATCATGAACAATAATCGATTGTGTTCCCTTCCCATGTCATGTGAGAAACGATAAAAGAGAGAGAGAGAGAGGAATCACCAGTATGATCAAGGATGAGGAAACATGTATACATTCCAGCTGTGCCACAAAAGATCTCCAAATCTGGGAAGCACTACAAATCTTGTTTTGGTTCTCTGTTGATCCCATTGGTTCAGGTGTATTTGGCATGGAACTATAGTTTTCATGGTCAATCTGACAGGACGCCGAAGAGGATTCCTTGGATGAAACGTGAGGTGTTGAGACATCAGCATCTCCTTGGACACTTGAGCAAGACTGTACAGCCCACAGATCTATTCTAGGCATAAATAGTGCACACAGCTTCAATTTGGAACATTTCACTGCAACAAAAACCAAACATTAAGAAGAATTTCAAAGGTTCAAATCATCTTTAGTTAAGGAAGCATGAGTGATTTGGGCATACAAATAAATAATCCACGACTTATGTTTGCAGTGTATTTAGAGGGTAAGGTGATAGAGAACCCAGAGAGTGGGCATGCCAGAGTTACTGCATATTATAGCTGACAGTTCAAATTCACAACTTTTCTTTTCCCTTGTACACAAGAAACAATATTAGTAGATTTCACAGAAAATGATTTTAACTGATAAAAGGGTTTATAATCGTACAGAACAAGCCTTATGATTTCGTATAAGATGATAGCAACTGCGTCATTTACGACTATTTCTTGTAGCACTATTCCCATCTCAAAAAACAAACACAATTGAATATCCCATTTCCTTCTCCCATGACTCATTCCCAAACATTAAGAGAAAAGTAAAAAAAATTATACTACAAAATATAGCAACATCTGATTACTTTCTTGCCTTGTTTTGGGTTATAATCCTTTCAGCCATTCAATTATTCTTCCATGTCAATAAGATCAGACATCATCACCAATTATTATCTTAAAACACACGGAAATTCAGGAAAAAAAAAAGAAGCGTTCAAATTTATTCTAGAATAACACGACCAAAAAAATGAAGCGTGACATACATAAAATATTTGAAATGCCTTGTTCTATGTCACCATGTCCCTCCTGTGAAATTGTAGCCAAATCGATCTTCTGCATTTCAATACTACCCACAAAACAATGAAGAAGGCAAGCTGCAAGATGCCTTTGGCCAGATCTTGGATCTCCTGAAAACAGTATTCTATATCCTATTTTCTTTGATGGTGCATAACATGAATTTCTGAGCGAACTAGAAGATTTGAAATTGAGGCCAAAAGGACGAAATCCACCATGTCCAGAGGAGGTATCATTCGACAGATCGCATCCAGTGGAAGTATCGACACTTAGGACTCCAGCAACAAAAAGCTTTTTCACAATTTCATTTCTAGAATCTGAATCTCGCATCATATCCTGTACATGGAACCACCATTGATCACTCTGCAGGCCCTTTCTCTCCATAAAAGAAACAAGAACCTTTTTCATTGCTGCTCCGGCGTTAAAGAGACGATGAGGCAACCAGAGACGATCATCATGAATAAGAGATAATATCAAGCTTGAAAGTGGCTGCATCAAGAAAGGAAATAGATGAATGTGAAGAGGAAAGCCAAGAACTTCATTTGCAGCCACCCCTGCCTCTCTACGTGAACATGGAGGAGGAGCAGCAGAAAGAGCCTCCAACCAATCCCTCTCTTCCACTAGAAAAGAAGGAAGCTTCGGAAGTCTTCCAGGCTCAGAGCTGTCTCCAGCATATGATAGTATCTGGTGCCAACAGCAATTCCTTTTCAAGGCAATAACAGCTGCCTGAGCACAAAGAGCCTGTAGATCTGCACCAGCAAAGCCCACAGTTCTAGCAGCAACCCACTCTAATAAAGTACCAGATACTGGCTTAGGCCACTTTCTCGTGTGAAGAGCCAAAATAGCAGCTCTGTCCTTCATTGAAGGTAGTGGAAAATAAATCTCTCTGTCAAACCTGCCAGGCCGTCTCAGAGCTGGATCGACAGAATCAGGACGATTTGTGGCACCTATAACTATCACAGAGCCTCGAGACTTTAAACCATCCATTAAAGCCAACAAGGTGGATACCACAGAACTATGAGTCTGGTCTTGCTGCCTTGTACGAACAGGGGCCAACCCATCGATTTCATCAAAAAAAATTATTGAAGGCTGAGATTTTTCTGCAACCTGAAAGAGAAGCCTCAGCTGACGTTCAGCATCTCCAACATATTTTCCCAAACAATCTGCACCTTTGCGGGCAAAATAAGCTATGCGCTTCTCCCCACGAGCACAAGAACCAATCAATGACCGCACAACTAGAGTCTTGCCCGTTCCAGGATAACCATGCAATAGGACACCTCTGGGTGGTGTAATACCCATGTTTTCAAAAAACTCTGGGTAGAGAAGAGGCATGATGACAACCTCTTTCATGCATTGGATGACATCCTGAAGTCCTGCAACAGATTCCCAACCTTCATAAGGGTTCTCTCCAGAATTCGGACCTCCAATATAGACAGGAGCGATTCTTAACAAATCCCGCTGAAGCCTTTTTGTTTCACGTCTCAAAAATTCTTCATCCTCACCACATTTCTCCAACCACTTTTCCTCTGCCTCAAAATCTTTACGTGAAGCCTCATTTGCCAGCTTTCTTATTTCCATCTTCATCTTCTTGGCCTTCTGTTTCTTTATATGCTGCGCATATTGATATCCATGAGGTTGGAAAAGATACCGATGATCGGAACAGGCTATAAGAAATTTACGATGATCAAAAATGCATCCACTAGCTCGTGCACAGGGCTGTAGAAAGAAAATCAAGATAAAGAAATCAACACAAACAGAGTACATAGGGTCTAAACCTTCTGAATACAAAAGTATTTGACTATTGAAACAAGGGACATGTAAAGCAAGCATGGAATACAACATTTTATTAACCCCAACGTTATAAAGCTGCTACCTAGGCACCCTTACCCTAGTAATAAGAAACAGGTTATATTCGATTGACCCTTGATATCCAACACAATCCGCAACTTCATTTAGATAAGAAGTGCACATAATTCTATGAACAATTTTACTATAGTCCATTATAATCCGTAACCAAAGAATTACAATTCTTCGGCTCGATTGAGAATGAACATTAGAGCACACATAGAACATGTAAAGATAATAGAGAGATGGGTGGAGTCAAGCAGTAGGCATTCAGTTGAAGTCCTAATCAATGAGTAAAGCGGAAAACTCGCATCAATATCAAAGAGGTAAGCAAGTGAAAAGACTATGGTTACATGAATCATCTGTCCACCAATGTCTGAGCAAAAACATACATAGGATACTTACCAAATGATAAGTTCTAGGACACCGGTCCACACGACACCCTAGAGTTGCCCCAGGCCTCCCACAGCGGGTGCACTTCAAGGACCTTCCTCTGCAAAGTGCTGCTTTGATATTCTTTAAGCACCCTAGCCCAGCAAAATAAACCTATCATCATTAATCAACAAAGACGAGTTTAAATAACAAAAAGCTACGTAAACAGCCATTACTTCAAAAACTATATCAGATACTCCAAAACATGTAACAGGCTGTCAAGAGCGTATATTGACTAATAGTAACAGCTATGAAGCGTAAACTACACTGCAATGTGGTCATTGTCAACATATTCATAGTTAGACCACCAGGATAAAACCTAACATGCCCCAGAAATTTTTTAAAAGGTTTCTGAACCAAAAAATGCAGTAACATGCATAATTATGAATTGAATACATAGAGTTAAAATGAAAACAAATTTCAAGCATGAATCTCTTCAACAAAAAAATTTAAGAAAACCTTTAAAGCATATACTAGAAAGAACTGAAGAAAAATGCATTTGCTCAAGGCATCCTTCAACTAATCCAAAGAATATGTCATGTAAACAGGTAATTTCTCCCTATCTGTCCAGAAATTTCAGTGCCACTTTGGCTAAAGATAAAGAGAAAGAGAAAGAGACATCAAGCAGATTTCAGACATAAACGGGGGATAGAAGGGCATTAAAAGTAACAAAAGATCAAAGTGGCACGCTGGTTGAAAAGAAAAAGGTGGCAAGGTTTGAGTTGCAGACCCCTTAGTTTGTGCGAATGAAAGCCACTTAATGATGTTGGGGTAATGAAATGTGTAAGTCTGATGTTCTACTTCATTGTTTCAATGGATAAGTGAGCATACATTAAGAGATAGAATTCAAAATGAAGATAGAAGGAGTTGCAAATATTGAGGAAACGATAAAATAGAATCGTTTAAGATGATTTGTAAATGTCCAAAAATGGGGTATTAGCAAAGCGATAAGGAAAATATAAAGTAGAAGCACGGAAGACAAAAATAGAGGGTGAGAAAGAACGAAGATGACTTAGAGGATAGGAGTGAAAAGGATATAAGGATCTGGACTTAAAAATCAAGATTGGTGGACGACCCCAAACTTTTGGAATTAAGACTATAGCAACGTAGTTAATGTTGTATCTTCGACTTAATTGGAATCATCAATCACCCATGTCAGTTTGTTCCCATGCTACGTAATAGGAATGCTAAATTAGTAATCCCATCACTTATGATTTTATAATAATGCATCGAAAGTCTTGAAAAAAACACAGAATTTGTATACATCAAGTAACAATAAAAACACAAAAACATTGCATGCCTAGAGCATCGAGCAATCACTTTAAGGTCTTAACCGATAAAATTTTACATTTCACCCCACTCCAGCGTTCAACTCGATCTAATTAAGAAAAACTCTAGTAAGCAAGCAATACACCACCAGTAAAAAGTTAGGAAGACCAACTACGACAAAGTCCTATCACATAGTTTCAATTTGAGATCAAATGTAGGGAATAACACAGTAGAGCATGTAAAATGCCTTTATTTTTTTTGTTTCAGACCTAATACGAAGAGGGAAAGATGCACGACATATTCAAGGAAGTGCAAACTTCACTAGAAATGTGTAGTGCTTCGATGTGAAAAGTCAGATCACGAGAATAAATATCACCGAAGAAACTATATTTGGATACGACCAAACCATAGAAAACAAATATTCGATATGTGCATAACAAACTCAAATTTTATGTGCAGCTACACCATAAATATATAATAAGAATAAAATCAAAACTTTTAGAAAGGAACACAAGGGGTTTTAAGAAATTACTACAAAAATGAGGGGAAACTCGTTATTGAGAAATCAAACCACATCTCCTCTAAAAAAATATTAATATTTCAAAACATGCATTGTCTAGCCTAGCCAATTAAAATTGTTTTAGATATTTTTTTTAATGAAACTTTTGACAAATGAAAAGCACAAGAACCATATTTTGAAGCTAGCCCAAAGCTTATACCAAATGTATTTAGTGATGCACATATTTCTCTATCAATTATGACCACCTTCATAGTATCTTACAAAGATACTCACACCATCCCTCGAAATTCCCCATTTACCTTCCTTGTTAGGAGTCTTTAAGTGAAAATGGGTAATCTTCAACGGATGAAGGGAGTAATGAGTAATGCAAATAGTGGAATAGGTAATTACATAAATTTTGAAAAAAAAATAAGTGGGGATAATCAAAAATTAAATCGTTAACTAATATTTTAGAATTCAAATAAAATTGGTTAACTAGTCTCTTTACCTCCCTCCCTCTTTCTCTCCCTCTTTTTCATATATCATACTCCCTAGGTCCTCTTGATTTTGCCCCATATATTTATTTTTAGTTCATCCCACTAAGTTTGCTCTATTATTATTTATGGATATAACCCTACCTATAATATCGCATTAAATCTACAATTATTTTCTTTCCTACATTAAAGCCTATATTTACCCCCTAAAGGACATACAATACACCACTAAATTACCTGATTCTCCATTTTTCTTGATCTTTGTGCCATCTACCTAAGCAACAATCTCAAGGGGACCGAGGGGTATATCTTACATGATAGAAACCCAATACTTCACTCAAACAGTCATGTGGTCTAGCCACATCCCCATAGCTAGCTTAGTACATTGCAATTTTGAGCAAAAAAAAATTTTTCTTAAGCTACTCTTCCAACAAGATCATTCATTTTACTCTCATCTCTAAGAAGCGTCACCAACTCATCTAACTCAAAGAAGGTGATCAAACAACTAAAAGCTCTTAAATCATTAAAATCATGACAGGAATAAACACCTTTATTCTTCCCTCACTTTACATCGAAAACAACCACCATCATAAAAACGAATCAGAAGATTTTCTAGTTTTACAAGTTATAATAAAAACCTCACACAACCCAACAGTTTAATAGTTCCAAGCTTTTTTCAGATATACAGAAAACTTTTGAATCATGCATGCAAGCATAAGAATTTTCACATTTATCAATGTCACATGCTTGATTGCTTAAAATTTAACATGAAAGAAAGCAGATATATAGATATATCGCAAATCAAAATACTCAAAAGATTGCCAAGTAAAATTGTTTTAGATATGTTTTTACTGAAACTTTTGACAAATGAAAAGCACGTGAACCATATTTTGAAGCTAGCTCAAAGCTTATACAAAATGTAATTAGTGATGCACATATTTCTCTATCAATCTATGACCACCTACATAGTATCTTACAAAGATACTCCCCCCATCCCTTGGAATTCCCCATTTACCTTCCTTGTTAAGAGTCCTTAAGTGAAAATGGGTAAACTTCAACGGATGAAGGGAGTATCGAGTAATGTAAATAGTGGAATAGGTAATTACATAAACTTTGAAAAAAAAAAACAGTGGGTATAATCAAAAAGCTAACCGTTAACTAATATTTTAGAATTGAAATAAAATTGGTTAACTAGTCTCTTTACCAAGATATGTAGATTAGAGAGTAAAGTAGATGCAAAAGATTGGAGGATAAGAATTAGTGCACCTATTTATAAAAACAAAAGGGTGTCCAAGATCGGGGAATAGGACAAATCTAACAAGGACTAAGCTTATGAATCACACTATGAAACTACGGAGCCAAAGAATTGTAGATGCATTTATTGATTTGTTGAAGGACAGTTCTTAGGCGAGGTATGCCAAAGTAAGGTATACCATGTAAATATATCACTATCCAACATAAGTATAAAGAAGTAAAAACTAAAGTTAGGACATTTCGTGGGAAATTTCCAATCATGTACGGTGTAGTTGTGTACATCGAAGTGTGTGTTGTTCATTAATGACATTGTACTAGTGAACAAAACTAAAGATGGGTCAATGTGGAATTTGAAATGTAGAGGTAGATGTCCCAATCAAAAGTTTTATCAACTAAACAATTCTTTTGGCGTGTATAATAATATTAACGGAGTTGTATAGTTGAGTAAGAAGAATATCCCTCAAAATAACTTACAAATTCATTGAATCAATTTTTCACAACTAAGATATTGATCTAGATGTAAACCATGAGATTCATTACGAGTGGCTCAAATGGAGATATGAGTCCATACCACAATACAATTGAGGTGTGCCACTAAGGTCAAATAAAAACACTTCACACAGTTCCATTAGATCAAATTAGACCAACACTTTATAGCTAAAATGCATATATTAAAGTGGATAAGTAGACAAACCTTAACGAATAGAATTCAAATTTCAAAATGAAGGAAACAGTCTTGGAATCATAGATATTGAAGATATTAAGAGAGAAAATCATTTACTACGGTAGTCTGGTTGGAAATTTAAGGGAGCTTAAAAGAGGAAGAGAAAGGTTAAAATGACATGAAATTTAAATATGCAAGATTTTATATATATATATATATATATATATATATATATATATATATATATATATATATATGACAATAGTTATGAACGAGTGAAGAATACATCTGGATAATAATTGGAATTGATTTTCTTAGTTCTAGAATAATATAAAATAGCATGAAATAAGTAAAATATTTGTCACTAACAATCTCTCATGTTAATCTGTTTTTGTTTAAATAGTTGAGAAGAAGGTTTAGGCATTATTATTATTACTAATATTTCGGAAATTTTGATGGAATACCTATAGTAGCACAAGCCTATCCAAAATAAACTTACCATTGTCAATACATAGAAAAAGTATAACCATTCACTAAAACCATAGAACCTCCTCTGGTCTTCTTCCTCCCTCTTCAACAACCATTCCACCAACTTATTTTTTCTCTCTCTTCAACAACCATCGCTTCTCTCCCTCCCACACAAAATTTACTTTCCCTTGTCTCTAACCCTCATACCCTCTAAACTCCACTTTTTCACCTCTCGCCTTCCCTACCTCACTCCCTCCCTCCCTCTTTCTCTCCCTCTTTTTCATTTATTATACTCCCTAGGTCCCCAACCCATATATTTTTTTTTAGTTCATCTCACTAAGTTGGATATAACCCCACCTATAATATCATATTAAATCTACAATTATTTTCTTTACTACATTAAAACCTATATTTACCCCCTAAAGGACATGGCTCCAGCTACAACACACCACTAAATTACTTGATTTTCCATTTTTCTTGATCTTTGTGCCATCTACCTAAGCAACAATCTCAAGGGGACTGAGGATATATCTTAAATAATAGAAACCCAATACCTTCACTCAAACAGTCATGTGGTCTAGCCACATCTCCATTGCTAGCTTAGTACATTGCACTTTTTAGTTAAAAATTTTTGCTTAAGCTACTCTTCCAACGAGATCATTCTTTTTACTCTCATCTCTAAGAAGCGTCACCAACTCATCTTACTCAAAGAATCAAACAACTAAAAGCTCTTAAAACATTAAAATCATGACAGGGATAAACACCTTTATTCTTCCCTCACTTTACATCGAAAACAACCACCATCATAAAAACGAATCAGAATCTTTATCATACAGATTTTCTAGTTTTCATAAGTTATAATAGAGACCTCACACACAATCCAACAGTTTGATAGTTCCAAGGATACACAGAAAACTTTTGGATCATGCATGCAAGCATAAGAATTTTCACATTAAACAATGTCAAATGCTTGATTGCTTAAAATTAAACATGAAAGAAAGCAAATATATAGATATATCGCAAATCAAAATAGTCAAAAGATTGCCTGAATACAGAAAACAGCACCAAAAAATACCAAAAAAGCTGAGACAGTCAATCACTATCAATTGCAATACTCTAAAACAACATAATTAGAAATATCATTGCCTGGCTATGTACTTTATCACACATTACAGCATTATAATATGGCACCAAGAGCTTGTTAAGTAAAAACAAATGAAGTATGAACACACCTCTGGACTCCATACAGCACAATGCTGATGCACCCAAATTCCAGCAATTCCATATCGATCATTTACAGGACCCAAGAGTCTTCCAAGCCAGCCAGGTTCGTCACCAAAACCATCCCAGGGATCATAACTGCCTTCTTCAGAAGCAGATGAACCACTGTATGCCTCATTGTCACTCCCAGCTGAATCATTAGCCATTATCTTTGGAGGTTTTCCATCAATCCCTCCTCCACATAAACCGCATCGTCTACCCTTCTTTACACGTGATCTAGGAGTCCCAGCCTCAATGACATTACAGTTCCCCAGATTAAGATCACTCTCAACCGCTGCTTGTTTTTCCTCAGCTTCTGCAACATCCTCTTTCATGTCATCATGTTCGAAATTTTCAGCGAAACCAGTAGGAACAGTAGTACCCTCTTCTGCTTGTCTTTGATTTTCTGCATCCTCAGCAGTTTTTGAACAATTCAATGGTTCATAGTTCTGCTCACTATCTTCCACATTTTCACAGTTTTCATCTGGTCCAATATAATTAGGTCCTTTACTCTTGTGTTCTGCAGAACTATCAGAATCACCATCCACAGTCTCCTCATTTCCATTTCTTTCACTTGTTGAGGAGGTAGAATCACCATCACCTTCAACTCCACCTTGATCTTCATTTTCACGACATTCATTTTCACCTTCATTTCCTGAATTATGAACCCCATTTTCCAACTCACCATCTACTAAACAACCATCATGCAACTCATCCTCACTATCAGCTAAAGCCCTACCACTCTTATCATCAACATACTTCAATACCCTTGATTTATCACTATCAAAGCACTGCAATTCATTTTCAGGCTCATCCTTGGCTAAATCCATTTCTCCCTCATCATCCCACACAAGCTTTCGTTTCCCAGATGTCTGATTCTGACTTCCAATCAATTTAAGACTCCCACTCTTACCCCTAGACCTCAGTCTCAATCTCCACGCACCCAGTTCCTCATCCGAATTTCCAGAAGAGGACGGACAACCTTCAGTCTCAACTTTATCCTTTCCCTTCAACTTCTTCCCTGAATCCCCAAATTTCTTCCTTGTCTCATCAATTTTCCTCCTCTTCCTAGTAGGTACCGGCGAAGAATCAAGAATTACTGGAGCCCGCCTAACTCTAGAACTTCTACGAACCTCAGAATCGTTCTCAAGATGACCTCCTCTACTACTACCCTTATTAGCCTCCAATTTAACCCGATGATTCCGCTTGTAATCATCCTCACAAATAGCATCAAGCCTTTTATGCTTTTTTCGAGTTCTTACTCCCAATAGGTTTACATTCTTTCGTTTAGAAGAGGAAACAGATGCTGATTGAGACTTTCGCATCACAATAAACTTACAAAACAGAGCAAACCCACCTATTTTCGCAAATTTTATGATAAACTACAAATAAATATCTCCCGATTATAACATTCACAGTAAAATTAACCATGAAATAAACCTTTAAAAAACACAAACTCAGATGAAACTCACCTCATTGCTGATAAATCCCAATTGATCGTCCCAATAACAATGCAACTAAACTAAAACCCTAAAAATCCTTAGGGTTTAAATCTTCAGCTAACGATGATAAGTTTAAATAATCCATACAAAATCTTGCAAAATACAATGATTTTTCAAAAGATTTTAAAATCTACAGGCTTTCATTTTCCTCTGTTTTTGTTCGCTGTCTTTGAGAAATTCATTGGCGTAGTGAAGAACAAATTAGGGCATAGCAGGAACGGCGAGTGTTCATATTGTTTTATTTAAAAGAATCACGCGCTTTGTAGTCGCGTTTATTTACGTGGTTTTAAGGGTTCCAAATTTCATGTTCGGAATTCGGGTAATTTGGTAGGCTCATTATTATTTATACTTTTCAAGGAAAGTCTTAAAAAAACACGTGATATATGAGAGTGGGCATATTTTTTTATATTTCAAGGATTTTGGGAAACAATAATAATGTGAGATGTGGTTTTATATTTTATTGAAAATATGTTGTTTTCCCACCAAATTCTTTACCGCCAATTATTGGGATTCTGCTTTTATTTACACATTGGAGCCTTGCTTCCAAATTGCAAGTTGAATATAATTGTTTTCTTATTAATAATAAAATTTCTGAGACATCAGCTCAATTTCAATTTTTTCAATTCGCCATTATTAAATTAATTAGTTTAAAGTTATAAATGATATATTTACGGTTAAATTTATGCCTTTAAAAAGTTATAACTAATTATTTATATTTTATTATTTGAAGTTCAGTATTAACCACTTTAAGATTATAACTAATCCCTTTAAAATTATAATAAATTCATTTAAGATCATTATTTAGAATTGATCACTATACAGTGGTGACTTATAATTTAGCACTATAAACTTTAAATTGATTATTTTAATATCATAATTGATCATTATAAAAAGGTCATGATCGGTCTATTTAAGATTATATACTTTAAGTTAAAATCGATCAATTTAAGGTCAAAACTGTTTCTGCTGGGAAATTGTTGAATATTTCCTAGCAAAAACAAAAATTTATCACTTGATGCTGTTGAATTGATTAAACAAGCACTCTTTTGAGAGGCGACTCTCTATGAGACGCCTCCAAGGAGGCTCAGCCAATTATTAAAATGTTTTTGAAAAAAGAAAATGGCAATAAATAGTTTCCTTCTATAATTTGTCAGGTTTATTAAAATAATTTCTTTCTTCTCTTACACAAAAATACTCTCTAAAACTGCTCTCAAACTATTTTCGACATTTACAATAGAAATGGAAGATCTAATGTTTGAATTTGATAATTTTACATCTTAAAATCAATAAAAAAAACAATATAAATGAAATCACATGTATAATATTTCTTTTAAAATGTCAAGATGAGGTTTATGGTATGTTAAGTAGGAGTTTAGAGTATGTCAAGTAGATGTTTATGTGTATTAAGTAAGGCTTTATAGTATGTGAAGTAGGTGTTTAAGATACGTCAAAAAAGAGTTTAGGGTATGCCAAGCAAAGCCTTATGGTATGTCAAGTAGAAGTTTATCGTATATCAACTAGGGTTTATAGTATATCAAGTAGACATTTAGTGCATGTCAAGTAAGGTTTAAGGTATATAAAATAGGTGTATAGGGTATGTCGAATAGAGGTTCACGGTATGTCAAGCTCTCAAATTGTTCCACGATGCTGCTTTCAACTAATTAATTTATCATCTCATTTTCAATCTATATCTATTTCTACCCCCATTTCTTACCCTCATTTTCCTTAAACCTCCTCATTTTGATCTTCTGTTGTTGTACAATCGAAAATAGCTGTTCTCCAACCTTATCTTCTACCTCAAAACCTATTGTTCATGAATGGTTTTGTATTTTTTTTTTGGGTTTGTATGTATTTGTAGCTGTTTTTTTGGGTTTCATTTTGTATGATTACTTCACCGATTTGAAGGAAGCAAATGCGAAGATAGTTTTCATAAAGACAAATTTGACGGTCGCGGATCCAGAGATTTCATCAACCATTCAGTTTGGACGGACGTCTTCAACGGTTTAAGGTTGGTAATGGTATATGGCATATGGATTTCTTAAACCAAGTTTAGATTTCGATTTTCTTCGTTTTGTTAGGGTTTAGTTTATCTGATATTTTGATTTGTTAAACCTTTTCCCTAAATGGCGTCGAAGAAGGAACAACAAACGGTGTCATCTTTTGTTCATTCTAAGAATGGATTTAGTTTATTAGATTAATATAGTGATTATTAATTAAGTGAAAATTGTATCATTCATTATCACTACTTACAGTTACAGGTATGTTATGACTATGTAAACTCAAAATGTAACACCTCCACCATCAATTAGTGGTGAGATCAGAAAACTCTACGATTTTGTTGGGTATAAAGTGATTAGTTTAGTTTATTAGATTTCTTTGTTTGAAGTATATATTTATATGGGTTAGAACTAATTAAGTTTCTTGCATTTTTTAATGTAATAAACCAATTGCTGTTGAAAATGTGCAGAAGAGATTATCGTGGAAGGGATATAAAATTTGCTTTTCTTCATTGTTATTTTTGTGAAAGTTCTTCAATTTTCGAATCTCCCTTGATGTGTGACTTTTTCTGTCCACTGTGATAGACTAATAATTCTACTATTTTTGCCAATGTTGAATCTTTCGTGTTCGCCCTTTTAGGTTTTGATGATGACTAAACTTAAATATAAACAATTTTTTTTTAGAGATTGTGTTCAAGTCGATATCCAATTTTAATAAGGATCGTTGATAGTATCTAAGACTTGGTCTATGGACTTTGTACTTGTCTAAAGTATCCAAGGAAGTTAGATAGAAAGATCGTTGTAGAATGTCAAATGTAGACAGGAGATCTACTGTTCTTAAGTTGATAATCTGACAATACTTGTTGATGAGTGGAGACAGTGCCCTGTTCCCAAAATTCAAGTTTAAAAGAATCAACGTCAAAGAAAAAGTTCTAAAAAAAGTATTTTCTAATTTCTCTTAGTTAATGTATGGGTAAGATTAATTTGTAGCACAACTATATTATTGAGTTAGTTGGCAAAGGACTTTTAATTATAACTATTTTTAAAATAACCGTCACATTTTCTAAATTGGTGGAGAAAACTTCTAATTTTTCTCCACGTTTATATGCTTGAATTATTAGGTTTTATTTAAGAAAAATTAACTTGCCTTATTTAGAAAAAAAACGTAGCTTTTATTACTTGGAAAACAAGTTTTACTTATTCCTCCTTAATTTTAGGATTAAAGAGTGAAGTGGGTAGTTATTTTCCTTACTAAGCTACGTGAATCTCCTATATAAAAGGGAGTTGTTTTACCGGTTATTTTTGGGCGCATAGAGAAATAACGAGAAATATTCTTTGCTCATAAATTGCCAATTAGCTTAGAAATATTTCGTGTGCAACTCATTAATTTTATCCTTTGGTTTTTTAGCCTTTGTAAAAAGGTTTTTAAGAGAATTGTTGTAACTAGACTTGGGAAAATCTAGGGGAGAAAGAGAGCTTCGTGGGAAGCGAGAGAAAGAGAATTGTTGGCCTAGTTTTGTTTGTTTTATGTAATTGTAACGAATTGCCTAAAACATAGTAGAGAATTTCAAATTCCTGGTGGTCGTGGCTTTCTACTTAGACCTAGAAGGTTTCTACGTAAAAATTGTGTTGTCTCTTTCTAAGTTTGCGCATCAAGTTCAAGTTTTTAATTCTGTAAAAATAGGGCAAAAACGCTTAAACTTATCAAACAATAATTCACCCTCCCTCTTGTTATCTCTAATCGTTTCTACAATTGGTATCAAAGTCATGTTCCTCATTCGATCAGAAAACCCTAGAGAGAAATCTTGGTATTTTAGAGATGATGAATATGAATGAACGAGTGGAAGAGGGGTACTCTACTCAAAGGTCGCCGATGTTCGATGGTAAATTCTACACATATTGGAAAAATAAATTCTTTAATTTGCTAAATCAAAACATTACGTTAAAGGAAACATTGGAAAAAGTAAACCAAGAGAATATTATTCTTAATGTTGAGTTAATTTAATATAAATTACTAGGCTTAAACAAGGACTTAAATGATATATCCATTTATGATTTCAATATTGGTTTTTATAAATTAAAAGTTGATTTAGAAACAGTAAAGCCCAAAATGAAAAATTGGAACTTGAATTAAATTCAAGAGGAAAAGGGAAAATCAAAGATGTACCTAAATGGATTCTAAATGCTTGAACAAAAAGTACTGAATACCTAGGTTACAATAAGAATTATAAAAAGAAAAAGGTCTAGGTCGATTTACCCAGTGCTAAAGTCTGTACTTTTTGTGGAAAAACTGGGCACCTAAAATATCAATGTGTCAAAAGGGAACAACATGATAATTCTAACAAAATTTATGTTGAACGCATCTGGGTAAAAAAATTTGATTCATGTCTAATCGACAAGGAACCCAAGGAAGACTGGGTTCCTGATTCTAACAACTAATCTGTTTTGCAGTATCTAATGAGGGGGAACAACTCATGGTATCTCGACAGTGGGTGTTCCAAGCACATGACGGGTGATAAATCAAAATTTCTCTCAGTAGAGACCTATGATGGAAGAACTGTGACTTTCGGTGACAACATGAAAGGCGAAATCATAGCCAAAGGAAAAGTAGGAAGGTCAAGTTCCCATGCAATTGATAATGTATTTTTGGTCGAGAATTTAAAGCATAATTTATTAAATATTTGACAGTTCTGTGACAAAGGTAAATCTGTAAACTTCACTTCTGAAAAATATATTATTTTTAGGAGTGACACAGGAGAAACTGTTCTGAAAGGAATTCGTAAGGGGAATACTTACATAGTGGATATCAACACTGTTCTCAAATCTAATCTGACTTGCCTCGATGTCATAGAAGAAGACCCTCTTCTTTGGTATAAACATCTTGATCATGCAAGCTTTTCATTAATTAATACTTTAAGATCAAAAGACTTAATGAGAGGTTTGTCGTCCCTTAAATATCAAAAGGATGAAATTTGTGATTCTTGTGCCAAAGGAAAACATGTGATTTTGTCCTTTAAACCTAAGAATTTAGTGACAACCTCAAAACCGCTTGAATTAATTCAAATGGATCTTTGTGGACCTATGTCTATGAGAATTCAAAGCCGCAGTAGTAAGAGATATGTATTTCTTATTGTTCATGATTATAGTAAATTTACTTGGACTATATTTTTAGTAACCAAAGATGAGGCTTTTAATGAATTTGGTTCTTTTGCTAGTAAAATATAAAAATCTCGTAATAATCAACTAATCCATATTAGGTCAGATCATGGTAAGAATTTGAAAATTCAAGCTTTATGGATTATTGCAATGAGCATGGCATAAGTCATTTTTCTGACCAAGAACACCACAACAAAACGGTGTGGTAAAAAGAAAAAATAAAACATTAGAGGAAATGGCTATAACCATGTTAATTGCTAGTGGTCTTTCGAGAAATTTTTGGGCCGAGGCTATTAATACTACATGTTACATTTTAAATTGTGTATTAATTAGACCTATCATTTCTAAGACACCTTATGCATTGTTAAAAGGTGAAACCGAATATTACCTATTTTCGTGTGTTTGGATGTAGATGCTTTGTTCATGTTAATGGAAAAAGAAACATAGGAAAGTTTGATGAAAGAAGTGATGAAGCATTATTTCTAGGCTATTCATCTCATAGTAAAGCTTATAGAGTTTACAATAAAAGAACTATGTGTGTAGAAGAGTCTGTTCACATTATTTGTGATGAAACTAATTTTGTGATAAGTGAACAGGAAACAAGTAATTTTAAAATAGGTTTTGCGAATTTGGAAGATGATGAAGATGCACTTAAAGAGTAGGATCAAATAACAATTGGAGAACAACAGATTTAAGAAAAAACTAAAGTGCCTGACCAGTGAGTCGAACAACCGATAAACGAGGATCAGCAAGCTGTTCACAATCCAGTTGTTCCCGGAAATGAACAAAATGAACAGGTTGAAACTGAGCAGAATGACAATTAAGTCAGTGATCCTGTGATGTGTAAACTAGTGGGACTAGTTTAACAAAAATGGGGGGAACCCAAATGGAATACTTAGAAAGAAAAGAAATATGTTTGGTTTAGAAAGAAAGATGGTAAGAGAGTGGTATATGTGCATGGCCATTTTATGAAGTTACGAAAAACAACAATTTTTTTTGTGTTTGAAATAGCTTTCAAGAGTTTGAAAATGATTCCAAGATTTTCTAGTTCAAATTCGGATATTTAAATATATGGAAAAACAAATAAACGAACAATTGTGTTTGATAAGGAACACTCACTTAAATCAAACTAAAAGATATGTAATTAAGGAACACTCACTTAAACTTACTAGGTTGTAATACCATTTTAAGGAATACTCAACTCAAATTAGAATATTACGAATTAAAATGTATGGAACTCTCACAAACACTTTAATCTCATCAAATGTAAGAAAAACTCAAAATATGGATAAACAATCAATACTTAAACACAAGTATATGAATAAGAAAAGTTTTACAACTTTTATTGGAATTTCGATTTTTGTTCATGTCATCGTATTCTATGTATTTCCATTCATCAGCTATGCCTTTATATAGGTTTACAAAACATACGAAAAATCAAAAATTAATCTAAACATTTACTTGAATACAAACTGTTCATGTAATTACGAAAAGACACTAAATTCCTTTGTAAACTTACAAGAATATGAAACATTTAGCATGCTAAATCAAACGACCCTTACATGGCCAAAAACGGCTCTTTATTATTGCTAATAAAATCAAAAACAAAAGACCTTTATCATCTACCATTGAATGGCTTCATTTGTCCCTTGTTGATGATGGAAAACGTAGCTCAAAAGCTGTGACTTTTGGATTCTTCTCTGACTCAGTTTAAAAGCCTTCAATGACCTTTCCAGCAGCCATATGAATAAGCAATAGAACGATTTTGAATGCTTACCTTAGATGCTCTTACCCATAAAATAACTTTGATGAAATATAATCACTCTTGAACCGACCATATTGAATAACTAAATGAATGGTGGAAATTTAAGCGGAAATCAACAATAAACCCTCATTAAAACCGTGAGCAATTAATCCCATAAAAGAATATAACGTTGCCATTTTGGATGCTTTTCTCAATGATTATCACAATGAAATGAATGGAAAATATTACTACAGTCATTGAAATGAATAATGAGAGCAATAACCGTGTGATTTAAGACAAAACTCACAGTTGCCTTATTTAGCGCTTTAAACCTTTGACAGAATAGTCAAACCAGCAGTAATTACTCTATTCAACCCTTTGATGGACAACTTTAAATGGAATTATTCTCTTTTGTAAACTTTCTATATTCAAGCCTGAAAATTACCCCATTCAATTCAGATTTATTCACCCATAAATCATCAACTTAATTAGCAAATTAATCATCTAATTGTCTTTTACATGCATGCTAATTTAGGTAACTTTTGTGGCTAGAATAACACCTCAAACTTATGGCGTCCTTAAGCAAACCGTGGCTTTTTATACATCACCAAGGATAAATTATTATGCTACCATTCCTTACAAATATTTGAGTAATCCCATTTCCATGCAATTCGAATGGACCATGTAAGTATCTTCAAAAGTGTCTTCAATAATATGACTTTGAGAAGACCAAGACTTTGACCACAATTTTGACCTTCTTGACATTGACTTCGAATAATCTAAACGTAAATGAGTCTAGTTGGACCATTTTTAGTCATTCCCCTCAAAACCAAGTTCTTGAAAAGTCTTTCCATATTAAATGAAAAAATGGTCATGATGGATTTTACATCACCCTGTTTCCACACCTGTTCCTACAAGAGAATTTGTGCACAAACCTTGGAAACATCAAAAATCACATCCACATGACTTGATCATCATTGATTTAAATAAGGGCATACAAACCAGATCCCAAATGAGAAATTTCTGTGCACACTTCGCTTTTCTCTTAACATTGGAATCCAAAAATCACGAAGAAGCCTTAAAAGATTCCGAATGGGTTGTTGCCATGCAAGATGAGTTAAATGAATTTGAAAGGAATCAAGTATGACATCTAGAATCGAAACCAAAACACAAAAAGGTAATTGGGATAAAATGGGTATTTAGAAACAGATTGGATGAACATGGAATCATAGTAAGAAACAAAGCTAGGCTCATGGTTAAAGAGTACAATCAACAAGAAGGGATCGATCATACAGAAACATTTGCTCCGGTAGCCAGGTTAGAGGCTATCAAAATTCTAATTTCTTTTGTTGCTTTTATGAATTTCAAGTTATATCAAATGGATGTTAAATGTACTTTCTTAAATGGTTTTCTTGATGAAGAAGTCTTTGTGGAACAACCCTTTGACTTTGAAAATCCTTCTTTTTCTGATCATGTCTATAAGCTTGATAAATCTCTTTATTGGCTAAAACAAGCTCCTAGGCAATGGTATGAAAGATTATCAAAGTTCTTGATTGAAAATGATTTTGTTAGAGGAAAAATCGATAACACCTTATTATTCAAAAATAGAGGTTCTGATATTTTGGTTGTGCAAATTTATGTTGATGCCATTATTTTTTGTGCCACCAATGAACTGTTGTGTAAAGAATATGCTAATCTTATGAGTACTGAGTTTGAAATGAGTATGATGGGAGAATTGAACTTCTTCCTTGGTTTGCGAATTAAACAAACGGCTGATGGAATTTTTATACATCAACAAAAATATGTAAAAGAACTTCTTAAGAAATGTGATTTAGATAATTCTAAAACAAATCACCCTCCGATGGCTACGAATGTTAGATTAGATGAAGATACAAATGGTATTAATGTTGATCAAACCATGTATAGAAGATGATTGGATCTTTATTATAATTAACTCCTAGTAGACCCGATATTGCATTTAGTGTTGGTAAATGTGCCAGATTTCAATCAAATCCCAAAGAATCACATCATACAGTAGTAAAAAGAATTCTGAGATATTTGAAGTGAACAGATGACTTGTCCCTATTTTATCCAAAAAGCGATGTCTATGGTTTGAATTGTTATAGTAATGCAGACTATGTAGGAGATCTTGTAAACAGAAAAAGCACCTCAGGTGTGGTACAATTCCTTGGTTCTTTCTTAGTGTCTTAGTGTTCCAAGAAGCAAAACACCGTTGCATTATCCACTGCTGAAGCAAAATATGTGGCAGCAGTAGCTTGTTGTTCCCAAATGCTTTAGATCAAACAACAGCTAAGAGACTTTGGTATTAATTTGATTATGTTCCTATTATTGTGATAATACTAGTGCCATATGCATATCTAAAGATCCCGTGCATCATTCTAGAGTAGAACATATTCACATAAGACATCGTATTCTTAAGGATAATGTGAAAAATAAAAATATATCAGTTAAACATGTTAACACTAATGAGCAAATAGTTGATAGCATGACTAAACCCTTTCCAAGGGAACAACATGAAAAGATGAGGCTGGAACTTGGAATGATCAAGCTCCACTAAAGTTTATGACGGGCATTCCCCTTAAAGCAAAATAAGAATTAGAAGGGTTGATTCATCCACAAAAATCCTGATTGAGAAATTAATCATTGAAAGATTCAAGTATGCAATTATTTAAAGTATATGCTATGGATGCTTTCTTGGATGCATGTTTAAATTTATCAGACCAAAGCAGCATTTGTTTGTTTCATTTGTTATAGTCCTCATATTAAAAAAAAAAAAAAAGAGGACACATTTTTATTCTTATTTTGATTTTTATTTTCAAAAATCCCAGCATCACTATATGTCGAAAAATTGCAAGCACAAATATTTATGTACTTAAGTCAGTAAACGTAAAATAATTAATGGTAGCAGTCGGATCATCGTCACATTCCGTATTAAGTAAACCGTTAAACATTTCTTATTCCATGAACCTACATACTAACTTTTCATTTTCCATTTTTGTTCAAACTCCCTAATAAATAAGTGACCAAATTAATCACATTTAGTAACTATCCTCAAACCATCCATACACCCTTATAAAATGACCTCTCACTCCCACTACCTCACGTCACCGTCACTGAATCACACACCAACACTTCCCATCACTTTACTAGTCCCTAAACTACTCATTACTTCCACTCTACAAATCGTCACTCACATTTACCCTCCATAAACACTCCTTCATCTCCCTCCTTAACCCAACCATGAAAACTCCAAAAGCTTCAACCATATTAAAATCAACCAAGAAATCTACAAAAAAGAACCCTAAACCTAGCGAACCCAAACCTCTTAAAATCATTCATCCATCTCCTTTAATCACTACACCACCATCATCTTCTTTTTCACCATGCAAGCCGGTTCCAAAAGACCAAACACTACCCCTAAGGGAGGAGGTTCAACATTCAGGCCTTCAAAGAAGAGCAAGCACGTTGATCCTGACAGTCCGGATGAAATTGTGAAGGAGATGTCTGTTGGTTTTGGGCTTGAAAGATATTGGTATGACTCTAACCCTTTTCCACAACTTCATGCTATTTTGAAAAATCAAAATTGGGAAACACTCATTCCCCAAAGATTCATTTTACCACGTAATTCCAAGCATAGTGAAGTGAATTTGAGGGATGCCACTTGATTTACTATTTGACTAATCACATTAAAATCAATTTCCCTTCAGTTATGATTTCACATTTATCTGATTGCATTGAAAAGAAGTATATGGTTGGATATGGTGGTCTATTAACATGGATTTTTAAGAAGTTTGGCGTACCTTTGGAATGCTTGCATTTCTCAATGAGCTCCAACAATAAGATAGGTGTTAAGTGTCTCACAAACTTGCACCTTAAATTAACTAACAAAGGGATATTAGAGTCAACTTCCACTAAGGATGTAGAAGAAGAGGGTTCTGTAGGAGGAGACCAAGAGAAAGAAGAAGAAAAAGAAAAAGAGGGTCAGAGAGAAGATGAGCAGGACAAGGAGGCTGTTCCCGCTGCCGTTCATGAGAAGGCAGAAGATGGTTCAAAAAGTGAACAGGAAGAGGTTCAGGGAATGGGGGAACAGCAGGAAGCTATGAGTGAAGGGGAACCTTCACCTATTCCTTTCACACCTCCACCAACAACTGCAACACCAGCTTCACCACACCCACACACCTCACTAGGCCTTGGTTTTCCAGCTTTCTCTAATCCTTCCTCAGTTCTTACAGCTGCTTTGGATCCTATCCTCACCAAACTCAAGCATATTCAGTCCCAGTTTTACTCAATCCAAGATGAAGTTCGGGTCACTTTGGCCTCCATTACTAACCATCTCACAAAAATGAAAGCACGTTTGGGTGCAAAGCTGGATACAGTTGAGGTCCAGATCGAATATGTGGACAAAGAAGACAATCCTACTGCCTGATTCGCTTACTTATAATCTTTTTCTTGTGCTTGTCTACCAAAAAAACAAATTTATTTTGGTTTTTATGTACCATGCTAGGTACTGTATGTTGGTTTTTGAACAATGCCGCTCTTATTAAACATTTGGTCTGTAATATTTAATCATTGCATTTTATGACTGCATCTGTTTTGGTATTACGTTTTAATAGCTTCTATTCCTTGCTTACCTTCTTTTGCTATTCATATATTGATAGTGTTGTGGTTTAACTGCTCCCATCCTTTTTAAATGATGTCAAAAGGGGGAATAATTGACACAAACTTAAGAGGTAGGCTTGGTTTATTTCTTTATTCTATATTCTTCTTGATTGTTTTTACTAGGTAAAGTAGTTAGCTAAATAATCACTCTGCTATGGTTGCTCTAATTGCTCTGATAAGATTATAGGTTATTTTAGTTAATTATATGCTCTGGTTAATGCTATTGGTTAACGTTATTGTTCCTGCTAGTAGCACTTGTGCACACTTTGCATTTATGAACACTTTAATGTATAACCTAGTAACTTATGTTTATTTATGATTATATTTATTCAAAAATATTAAGTATTATTTATTTTTTTCATGTTTGTGTATTTATGTTTATTAGAGTAATCTGTTTTATTATAAGTGCTTAGTAATTTCTATATTGTAATGATATAATTTGCTAAGTTATATATAGAGTAGCTTTAATCTCTGGTTTGCTCTATGACCTTAGTTTTACTCTATTTTGCTTAAGTTTGTTGATAAGTTTGTCATCATCAAAAAGAGGGAATTTGTTGGCCCTTTTAGGTTTTGATGATGACTAAACTTAAAGATTGTGTGCAAGGCGATATATGATCTTGATAAGGATCGCTGATAGTACCTAAGACTTGGTCTAAAGACTTTGTATGTGTCTAAAATATCCAAAGAAGTTAGATAGGAAAATCGTTGTAGGATGTTAAATGTAGATAGGTGGTCTACTGTTCCTAAGTTGATAATCTGACGATACTTGTTGATAAGTGGAGACAGTGCCTTGTTCTCAAGATTCAAGTCTGGAAGAATCAGCGTCAATGGCAATGTTCTAAAGAAAGTATTTTCTGGTTTTTCTTAGTTGATGTATGGGTAAGATTAATTTGTCGCACAATTATATTATTGAGTAAGTTGGCGAAGGATTTTTAATTATAACTATTTTTAAAATAATCGTCACATTTTCTAAAGTGGTAGAGAAAACTTCTCCTAACTTTTCTCTGCGTTTGTAGGCTTGAATTATTAGGTTTTATTTAAGAAAAATTAACTTGCCTTATTTAGAAAATAAAAATCGTAGCTTTTATTACTTGGAAACCAATTTTTACTTATTCCTCCTTAATCCTAAAGGATTAAGGAGTGAAGTGGGTAGTAATTTTCCTTACTAAGCTACGTGAATCTCCTATATAAAAGAGAGTTGTTTTTACCGGTCATTTTTGGGCGTGTAGAAAAATAACGAGAAACATTATTTGCTCATAAATTGCCAATTTACTTAGAAATATTTCTTGTGCAACTCATTAATTTTATCCTTAGGTTTTTGGCCTTTGTAAAAGGTTTTTTTAGAGATTTGTTGTAACTAGACTTGGGGAAGTCTCGGGGAAAAAGAGAGCTTCGTAGGAAGCGAGAGAAAGAGAAAGAGAAAGAAAAAGAGGAAGTGAAAGAGAATTGTTGGCCTAGTTTTGTTTGTTTTATGTAATTGTAACGAATTGCCTCTTGTTATCTCTAACTGTTCTACATTGAGGAAGAGTTTGAAAACAAAGGCTATTCAGAGAGAATTGCTAAAATGGGGTCATCTGTTTAATGGGATTTTTAAGTTTATAGAACAATGGTAGTTATAATTATGACTGTTATGTTGTTCCAAGAATGGGAGTGATCACATGATTACCTAAGAATTAATTTAACGTCAATTTTTGTGTTATATATATGTTTCAAGGTTTTATAATATGAGATTGCTATATGAAGAGTTGTTGTTTATAATCTTAGATTATATTTATTATTTAGGGAGCATCTTATTGATCGAAGGTTTGTATTGAAGTCAAAACAGTGAGTGAAGGATTCTTCTTAATATGAAAGTTATATACTCCCTCCTATTCTCTTTACTTGTCCCATTTGGTTTTGGCACATTTGCCAATACTCTTTTTCAGTCTTAAATATTTAGGTGCTTGAGTGAAAATTATAAAAGTTGATATTAATAAGATTTACAATAAGATAAATTAAACAAGATTTTACATGACTATATTGTAAATTATAGATTAAGAACAAATCACATAATAAGAGTGATTGATGAATAGTGTTGAAAAACCAAATGGGACAAGTAAAGCGAATATGAGGGAGTATTAAAGTTGATATGAGAACAAGTTTTGATTTATAAGAATTATGATGATGGAGATTGTTATGGTAACATTTAATTGTTTATCTATTTAATAATTATCATTGTAAAACTACCTAAAATACCCCGTTAACTTCCTAGTTGACCTTGACTTCTACAATCTTTTACCTGCCTTGCTTGATCACCAAGTAACCGACTCCCTCAACCCTAAAATAATTACCCACTCATCATATTAACTAACCATGTTTTCCCATCACCTTCCATGATACTCATGATGTCTTACTTTTTTCTGAGATAACTCCTTCTCTACCATTATAAATAGAGGCTCCCAGCACTATTGGTCTCATAAGCTCATAGATACCGAAACTTTGCCCAAATCTCTACTCATTATTATGTTTATCAATATACCAAAGCATAATCAACCAACATCCTGATATGTACAGTCTTGCATTCAATCTATTATCGTTCATTCATTGATCTCTCATCTCCTATCTGACTTGAGCGTCAGAGGAGTTTTCTGGGAGATCACCCCCCGGGCAACGCTAACGTGTTGTGTTGCAGAACTTCAGGTCACTTCCGTGGAAGAATAATATCTCACTTCCAGTTCGTTGCCCGTTTATTTTGATAACGCTTCTACTCCAGGTATTTCAAGTGTCTCTTGCACTTCCTCGTTTCATCACGGAAACAGTTTGGCGCCGTCTGTGGGGATCGTGTTATAAACACTTGGAACAAAAATCCATGGCTCCCAAGAAGAATCTACGCAAACTGCTACCGTGCACAGCACAGATACAGATACTTCAGTGGGTTAGGCTAACAATCAAGTTGTGACTCGCCGTGATCTGGACATGCTGGCGCAGAATCTCATTACTGCTTTCACTGAGCAACTTCACGCTATTGTCAGCACCAATGCCGCTATCCCCATCAGCAGGTGTTGGCTGACATGTCGGATCAGATCAAGAACCTTAAGAAGAGGATTGAACCCAGCAACTCAAGTTCCCAAAATTCAGATGATAGGGACACACAGATATCGTTGTCAAGCAAAAGGAGCAGTAAAAAAAGCGAAAGATCCAAACTCCAAAACAGTTTTAGCAAGGGAAAGGAAGAAGGGGAATCTAAGTCTGAAACTCAAAATACTAGAAGCTATCCAAACGAAAAGAGGGCTCGACAGTCGTATAGTATCCAATGATTCGTGGATAAGAAGCGGAAAGAGAGGAAGATGTTGTGACTTTCTAGGTCTAGCTGCCCAATCAGCCCTATTAGGCCTCTACAAGATGATTTCAGCCAAGGAGGGCCGCAAGAGGCCCCTATGTTGCTGAACTCCCCTCATCATCTTCATCATCATATCATCATCTTACCCAGTTTATCCCGCTCATAGAAAACAATGGTCAAGGTCTGAGGAGGGAAGAAAGACGACAACTCATACCCATAGAGGAGAGTGCAGTCAAAGAGTCCCTCGGCTTGAGAAAGGTCTTCAAAGAAAGAGAAACCTGCAACTTACAAATAGAATAAATAAAATACGTACAAATAACTAAAAATAAAGATAAAAGTAACGAAAGATGTGAAGAGCGATAATTCAAGGCCATAAACAATAGCAAACGATGGGTAAAAGGGACGGGCTTAGTAATCTAAGACGTGGATAAGGCGCCGCCAACTGCCCCTATCCCTAGTCAGAAATTCCCCATTTTCCGCCGAAATTCTAGCGACTCCTAACCCTGCCAAGATCAAAATCCCTAACATGAATCCATTTGACAGAACGAAATGTCCCGAAGAACATATCGTGGCGTACAAGAATTTAATGCTGCTATACACCACAAACCAGGCCCTATATTGCAAATTTTGCCATACCACTCTGAGTTGTGTCGCTTTAATTTGGTACACATTGCTACCAGTTAGAAGCATCTATACCTTTGCCGAACTAGAAGCCAAGTTTGTAACTCATTTTGTGGCTTCCAAAAGACAAGAAAAGTCTAACTTCCATTTCTAAGCATCATACAACAAGAGGGAGAATCTGTAGCTACCTACCTGAAGAAGTTGCAAGAGGCCGTTTTGGAAGTCGCAGGTTTAGAAGATTCTATCGCCCTTAACGCCCTAATAAATGAAATGTGGACTCCGTAACTAAAATTCCTACTCATATAGAATCAAGTGAAGACATATGCGGAAGCCATGAGACAATATCAAAGTTATGTCATTGCTTTCGAAATATGTCATGCACATGATTCCAAGAAGCAGAAGCACTTTAAAAGGGAGCAAGAACAAAGCCATCCACAAAGGGTTCACAAAGATAAACCCCAATCAAGAAGAGATAAAGGTTACCCCCCTCGTCACCAAGGTTCTCCTTTTGAGGTGGGGCCCCCTAGATCTAGACACATCTATGTCATGGAAGAAGAACCCCGAGCGAAGAACCTGAGGGACGGGGGAGAGAATCCCCGTTTTAATAGATATATAAGAGACATCTTCTATGCCATCCAAGAGGAACTCCCAGCACCTCCACCTAAACTACGCCATCAGATCGTCGTAACTATAACTTATGGTGTGATTATCATTGGGAATGCAGAGAGCTTAAACGTATTTTGCATCAAATGGTCGAAGAAGGGAAATTAGGGAGTCATCAACATGATTGTAGGTGGTTTCTCTGAATACTACCCAACCCTTAGAGCTACAAAAGATAGTGTTCACACTCTACTGAAAAAACCTCCTAAAGCAGTCACGGGAGGCTCTGTGATGAAATTTGATGCAACTATCTCACAACCGCTACAGCAACCCCACACAGATCCTTTGGTAGTCACAATCACGATTGGCCAAATGAAGGTGAAGCGAGTACTAATAGATACTGGAAGTACAACGGATTTGATCACGAGGGACTGCCTCAAACAGAGGAAGTTCGAAGAAAAGCACTTGCAACCTGTAGATAAACCCCTCATTGGCTTTGGAGGTAATCAAGTCTTACCCCTTAGGACTATCTTACTTCCAGTACGTGTTGGGGAGAGGAACAATTGCAAAACAATGCCATCATGGGACTTCCTCTCATCAACAAGCTTAAAGTTGTCATTTCACCACGTCAATTTTACTGCAGTTCGAGTAAGATGATGGTAAGGTCGGAATCCTCAAAGGAGATCATAAGGCAGCCCGTCAATGCCTCATCAATACTTTGAAGCATGACGGTACTCCTGGAGAATCTTCCAAGAGGAAGAGGGAAGAAGAAGAGAAGAATCAATCCATTATGAGTGTGACACCTTGAATGTGCGAGAAAGACCACAACCCACGGAACAACATGAAGAAGTGGAAGTTTTTGAAGGAAAGAAGATCAAAGTGGGTAAGAACCTCACAGAAGCAGTGAGACACGGTATTTTGGCTATCATAGTTGAATTCCATGATATCTTTGCTTTCTCTATCGAGGAAATGTTCAAAATTTCACCTAACATCATGTGCCACAAGCTGGACATCAAACCCGGATACAAACTCGTCAAGCAAAAATTACGACACCAAAGGAGAGAAATAATAGAGGCAGCTAAAGAAGAAGTTAACAAGTTTCTTAAAGCTGGTTTCATCCGGGAATGCTAATATTTCGAATGGCTCTCCAACGTCGTGTTGTTAAGAAACCCAATAAAAAATGGTGAATGTGTCTTGATTTCTCAGATCTGAACAAAGCCTACCTAAAAGATGATTATCCTCTTCCAAAGATTGATTGTCCTGTAGATTCAACGGTGGAACATGCTTTATTAAGCTTCATGGATGCTAACGCGAGTTATTAGCAAATTACTTTAGCTCTCGAAGATCAGCCTCACACGACTTTCATCACAAGTGTCGGAGTATATTGTTATAAGGTCATGCCATTTGGGTTAAAGAATGCAGAAGCCACGTATCAGCGCATGGTAAACAAAGTCTTTAACTCTCAGATAGGCATAAACTTGGAGGTATATGTGGATGACATGATAACAAAAAGTAAACAAGCCATTCATCATGCCGTAGATTTACGAGAGACATTTATGATTCTTCGTAACCACCGAATATGCCTAAATCCTGATAAGTGCGTATTTGGGGTAACGGGAGTAAAGTGTCTAGGTTTCCTAGTGGATGAAAGGGGGATTGAAGCAAATTCTAATAAAATAAAAGCCATACTCGCTATGAAATCCCCTAAATCAGTGAAAGAAGTGTAAAAGTTGACGGGGTGTGTAGCAGCCTTGGGAAGATTCATGTCCAAATCCGCAGACAAATGCTCCCCATTCTTTAGAACCCTCAAACAAGCAAAGTTTGAGTGGACAGAGGACGCAGAAGAATCCTTCAATAAGCTGAAATAATACTTGGCTTCCTTGCCCAATTTAGTTTCCCCTGTTTAAGGAGAAACCCTGATCCTATACATATTAGTGTCTGCATACTCACTTTCAGGAGTTCTTTTGGAAGTCTACATTGCAGGAGGTCGGTGACCGGGTATGTGTTCACTTTGGGTGGTTCTGTGGTTAGTTGGAAGTCTTCATTATAATCTTCGGTTACGTTGTCTACTACTAAAGCTGAGTACGTGGCTTTAACTTCTGCAGCTAAGGAGTCTATTTGGCTCAAAGGCCTTATAAGTGAACTAGGTATGCACAGGACTTTGCTACGGTGTATTGTGATAGTCTAAGTGCCATTTGCTTAGCTAGAGATCAAATGCACCATGATCAGACCAGGCACATTGATGTTAGGCATCATTTCTTGTGTACTAATAAGAGGGTAAAGGTAGAGAAGATCGGGACCGCTGACAACCCAACTGATTTCTTACTAAGTTTGTTCCATTTAGTAAGTTTTAACATTGTTTAGACTTGCTAAATATTGATTACTATGTGATGTAATAGGCCCTTAGGGGCGATGTTGGGGAGCTCTTGTTGTAGGCATGATTGGCCATAAGGTGGAAGTTGCCCGGGGCTTGTGATGCAGGTAGAGCATTATGAGTTGTTATATTTGGTGACGAGTATGTGATGGGTCTTGGTTAAAGACTTGTCGGGATGGGTCTTGGTTGAAGACTTATCGGGATGTACGGCTTATGCATGAGTTTTGCATCGGGGTTTGGCTTGAGATGTGTTAACTATGTATTGATGAGACCGTTTGCTGACTACGAGTTCTCATCAAGGTGGAGATTGTTGATGATCAATGACTCGAATTGAGTTTGGTCATGGAAATCGTTAAATCAAGAGTTTGGTTAAATTCTCGGGTCGCAAATTTGGTAGTCTCATGAGAAGTTGAGCAAAAGCTACTAGATTGGAAGACGCCCAGGTGGGGAGCCGTACATTTGTTCGCGGGTCACGAGTTTCTGAAGGAAAAGCTAGTGTTTGAAAACAGGTAAGTCGCGAGCCGCGACTTGCTTCGCTGATTTTGCGGTTTGGTAGTTTTTACTACTTTTGACGGTTTTATTTGTTACTTGGAGCCCAAGCCTCTTCTTATAGGGATTTAGTATATATAAACCCATAATTTAGGGTTAGGGTTTTATGTCACAAAATAGAGAGAACGCAAATTGAGCCCTTATAATTTGTGAGAGAAATTCTTGATTCTTCTTGTAATTCATTGCGATCATAGTGAAATTATTTGATCTCGGTGCCGGTGAACGTAGTTATCGTATTGATAGTGAACCGTGTTAAATCACTGGTGTTATTCTTACTGTTTGTATTGAATTTCTTTATTTTTTCATTATTGTTTCGCGATCGTTGCTTCCGCTGTCTCACAACACGTATCTTTGTGTCTTCAGCAGAATGATCTAAAACTCGCCCTAGACAAGCCCCCATTTTTAAGGTATGGGTCAAATTTTTTGAGACCCAGTAGAGTCCAAAAAAAAATAAATGGGTTTAGGTCTGGGTTTAGGGTCTTCAGATTCAAACCCGACCTAAAACCTCTCTCTAAACCAATTAAGACCCAAAACCGCTAGTTAACTCTATAATTGACATATTATACAATTCATAATCAATTTTAAGTTCGTTCTAAGCCTGATTCTATGGATTCACTTTAATTGTAAAAAATTTAAGTATGAATAATTAAATTAAGATACATTTAGGACCCTATACCCATCAGACCAACTGGTCTATGTTCGAGTATGGGTTCACTAAAAATTAATGGGCTAGTATCTGAGTTCAATTGGACCTGACCCTGACCCAACCCTAATCATACCTAATCCTGAGTTTTACACGTTCAATCCTACCTAACCCTGAGTTTGACACGTTCAATCCTTCGTGACCCTATAGGTAGACAAACATTAGATCATCTGTTAAATGATAAATTTACATTATCATCCTTCCTCTAAAACTTGCAAAAAATCCTCAACACTACAATCATCCTCTTCATAACACCTTAGTGTACCTTCTCCCTCCATTTCAATCATCCTTCATATATTGCTTTTCTTTTCTCCCAATTTAATTTTAAGCTTTCCATTTCAATCATCCTTCATATATTGCTTTCCTTTTCTCCGAATTTTAAGCTTTAAAAACAAAATTAGTACTTTGAGTGTCTTCAAATTTCTTAGGTATATGTAATTCTTTTGAAGAATTTCTTTAGTTTTTGCTTATTTTATTTAAATTTTTAAGGTTATTAGTTTATTTTTGGCTTTTCACTATTTCTAATTAAAACTTTAGGGCTTTTCCTTTATTTTGTGTTATATCTTCAACTCTTCTATTTACTAGGGAAGAAAAGTTTAATTTTTTCTTAATTTGCAAATTAAAAATTAGTGTTCATAAGTTTTCCAAATAATGCTGAAGAATGAAACAAATTAATTATGTTCTTACAAATTGAATTTTGAAAGAGGTTGCAGTTGCTTTGTCTTTTGGTGTTTTTTTAATTTATTGATATGTTGTTAATTCATACTTATTTTGGCACGGTTTTTCAATTGGGTGAAAAAGTTATGTCATGTTGGGTTATTATGGGATGAGAGTCAGAGTTAATTTTGGTGGGAGATTTAGATATTAACGAAGTAAAATGGAAAAATTGCAAGGACATTTACATAGATTTGATAGTGTAAAATTCAGATTACCACGTGGATTAAAAAAAAAATTGTCTATAATGTAGAAAAATCAAAAACTCAAAACCACCACATGAAATTTCCCTAATTTTAAGCATTTAATATATTTTTAAACCTTTAATTTCCTCAAAATTAATGATGGGGCAAAATGAATTCTTATGTTTCAGCAACTTAATATTCAAAACCCTGAAATACTTAATTTTAGCACTACATCATATTCCTATGTATTTTTAATCATTTTTACGCTCAACAAACAACTAATGAAAAGATTGCAACTTTAAAATATAATCTGCCAACGTTTCGACCAACCTCAAAATTAACACCAAATTATTATACTCTGATATTCTTCATCTTCAATATTTTGGATGATCATACCAAATTTCATTAATTTCTAAGATCCTAAATCATATGCTTAATGTTAATGCTTAAAGCAAAACAATTTATATGTAGAGAATATTATACTAACATTGAAACTCCATAAATTATGTATAATCTCTAATAAATTATAATATAATAACTTTTATATTATAAATATGTATTTTTTATGAATTATGAAGATCCTAAACATGTTTTCTAATGATTAAAAACATAAATTAAAAGAAAAATTAACAAAAATAATCTCAACTATTGTCTGTTAGTTCAAAATAAACCTTAATAATGAATAATTTAAAATATACCCAATTAGTATTTTTCTAATTATAATCCAAAGAATGATTTTTACTTATAATTAGGTGTAAAGTGAGAAGATTAAATTAGATCATTATGACAAATTTTTCTAATAGTATGAAATATTTTAAATTAATTATGATAGGGATTATTTTAAGTGAACCAATCATAGTTGAGATCTTTTATTAAATTGTTCTAAATTAAAATAAAAGATTGCAAAAATTACACAATTTTAGATAGAAGTTGACAGGAAAATCAAGAAAACTGGTCATGGGAAAAGACGGAAATGAGAAAGTAAATTTAGTTTGTTAAAAAAATTTATTTATTTTGAAAAATTTGTTTCTTTAAAAATAGGTTACTATTTGTAACCAGTCAAAAGCTTAGTTAGTATCTAAAAATTGGATTGAAAAGCCAAGTAAATCATTTCCTCTTTCTCCAATTGAAATAACCGGCCGGCCATAAAAGTCTTTAAAATATTTTTTAAAAAATATTCACGATAAATTATTATCTAATTCAACCATTGAATTGAATATTTAACAAAATTAAGGTTTGACCGCATAAAATCTTTTTTAATTAAATAAATAAACTATACAAAATTTATTAGAAATAGTTGGGTGTTATATTTATCTTAAATATTTTCGGCAAAATCATAACTTGAGGTGAATATGGGCCAAACGATTGAATTATAGTTGTTCAAAAGATCAAAATTTATAAAAATTTTCTTATTATAGTCATTATAAAAAGAAAATTTCAATAATTATAGAATATGTGGCCAATTCAGGCATCCCAAGCTCTGCTTTAAATAAGTGTCGGAATTATATTTGTAAATCAAATATATCAAAATTGACATTAACGACCGTTTGGTTGATGGTAATAATATATATAATTTTAAATACGCAAGCTGATGTAAACAAGAGAAGAAAAGTCATTTTACGCCTGTTGATGTAGGCAAGATGAGCAAAATTCATTTTTTTTTAGTATCTAATTTCTATCATGCAAGTTGATGTAAATAAGAAAAAACAAAAAGTCATCTTTCCAAACGTCATAAAAGTCTTGTGTAGAATTAACTCACTTTAATTTAATTAGCATGGACCAACTTAATAATATTAAGCATTTTTCAATTATTGTATTTGTCAAGTAAAAAAATATTTATTATTACATTATCGTTTAAGATTAGTGCACACTAAAATAGTATAAACCAAATTCATACAAGACTTTTTCCATGTGACTACATGAGCATGAAAAAATTACTTATATGGCGAAAAAAATACATACTATATCTGTCTCAGTCATTTGCATTTGCTATTTTGATTCGTCTCACTTGCTTATTTGCATTAACACACAATTCATTATCTCTCTTAATTTGTTACCAAAAATTAATTTTTTTTATTATAAAACACCTCAATTCTGTTAATGTAGCGATTGCTCTGTCTTATACATGAATCAAACAATATTCATTAGATTATATATTTTCTTATACATGAAGAAAAAAATCTATAGCTATTGATGAATTGTGGTTACTATGCTGATGTAGCGATTGCTCTGTCTGTCCCTTTAGGCTTGCTACATATGACTAATATATGCGTTTTTTGAGTTATACTCCCTCCTATTCACCACCAGTATCGCATTTACTTTTTGAATACTATTCATCTCTTACTTTTAATTTGTGTTTTATTATTGATCTATAAGTTAATACATAGTTAAGTGAGATCTTATTTGATTCGTCTCAATGCAAGGATTTTTTAATATCTATTTTTCATAATTTTTAATTATGCACAATTAAAGATATTAAGAATTGAATAAGTGTATTAGATATAATGTATAAAGTAAATGAGACACTTATGGTGAATAGAAGGGAATATGTTGCAGTCTCAAAAGGAAAGATAGAGTAATTCCAACCGACATTAGATACCGCTTTAACTACTGACTCTTAAGTGTGATTTACAATCTTAAGTATATTATATCCACATTTTAAGCATAGTGGATTATCATGTGAAAGGATATGATAAATACAAAACTAATTTAAGCAAGCAAACATCAATATAAATTTTTGGTTGAATTTACAATATATAGATTTGGGCACATATTGACTTATGCTTAGTCTCTGGTCATGTTAGCTCATACATGCCGTTTGGTCGGGCCGATTCAAATTGTGCTTGAGATCGCTTGTATCATATCGCATTTTGCCTAGCCTAGCCTCCACAAAATCTAGCCCATAACATAGCATAACTAGCTGACCCATAACGTTATTTTTATTTTGGAAATTTCATATTGTATTGCAGTCGTTCTTCTGAGAGATCGTCTCTCAAGCCCTATTCATTAAAGCTTATAATCTAGTCTTACTCTACATTTTCTTTTATGAGTCGACCCAATCAGAGATGGTCTCTCATAAGAATTTGTGTATATTATTTTTACTTAAAGTACTAAAAAATTTTAAAAATCTGAAGAAATATAAATATATCAAAATATGTGTACTAATATTTTTGTTAGACCTCAACTAAATCCTAACTAATTTTAGATGGGTATGAAGCCTCCATTCATTTAAAGTCGACATTTTTATTTCAAAGCATATGTCAATTTTTAAAGAGCGTAAAAAAGGTAAAGAAGGCATGAACATTGAACAAAGAAAAGATGAGATCATGAGAAGGCATAAATGGAGGACCCACTTATGCGGTAGCAATTTGCATCGTCTTATGCGGCGACTATTTGCCTCGTCTCATTGGCTTTTCGCCTCATCTTTCGTGGCTTCATTACGCCTCTTAGCTTTCACTATCGAATCATAAAGGAAGTCGAGTAAAAGAAGTAACATCGTATCAGGGAGCAGAGAGCAGGGAGCAGGGAGCATCTTTCATGAGGTCAGTTTTTACTTTTTACTTTTTACCCATACTTTCCTCAGTCAAGGCTCATTTAGCTTCTCACCCTGGTTTTCTCTGTTCATTAATTTTCCATGAAGTACTCTTACATTGCAAGTATTCTATGAACTCTATTAGACCACGAACATTGTAGAGGATTTAATACTCTCTTTCCTCCTGCTATTCTCTTGAACGTGTAGAAGAAATAACAATCCTCTTGGCCAAGAGGATTGGTCTTGATCCTCTCGGTGAAGAGGATGAAGATGGGAGGAAGAGGATTGAGTAGTAGACATGTCACAATCTCATTGGTTGTATTTAATTTTGATTTTTGTACAACAGTATTATTTAAAATGGTTATTAAAAAAATGGTAAATTAAAATTTTAAAATAATTTCACCAACGGCTCTTTTTTTCTATAAAATGAACCTAACTTTGCGTATATTTCACACACTTTAATTTTTTATGTGAGCTGAATTTTTACGACTAGTAATCCGTTAATTAATTAATTATGCAAATTAATTGGCTAAACAATATTTATTTCAATAATTAAACAAATTACAATTATTGTTTTTGGTGATAGGAAAAAGAATATGTAGTGGGTTATATGTGAGTAACAGAGAGAAAGTGAAAAGAGGATGAAAGAATATCCTCTTGAATGTTGGACAAATTAAAGGAATAGAACGAAGAAGATGATGTAAATAGTGAAAAATGACGTGAAGGAAAGAGAAAATAATGTGTCAAATAGAGAAAAAAAAAGATAGAATTGTGAAGAGGATATATTTGTCCTCTTCATTGTTCATGCTCTTAGTGTAATTTGTAAAATGAGCTGATCAAACCCTTTCTGACCAGATTCTCAACAAAAATTACCATGTTTTATCATAGGATCAATCACTGATCAGGTAATCAAGGGGGGAATTAGTATGTTTAAAATAAACTTTTAGAACTAACTTTGTTAGAAAGATGACTAATACAACATACGAATTCATTCCTAGATGACAGACCAGATAACTAGTTTAATTTCGATAATGGATTCTTTTTATGGATCTACTCTTCCTTTTTTTTTTCTTCAAAGAATTTATGTAGCTTTAGTTGCTATATTTTCGGGATTGATCCCCTACAACCAAAACAAGAAGGGAATAAATCTTTTTGTAGATGGTGAAAGTCAAACACCAGTCATAACAATGAAGGGAAAGTCTTTAACCACCAGATCAACTTATGGAAGTCAATGCTGGTAATTGTTTCCAATAAAGAATGCAATTAGGATTGATTTATTCCTAATTTTAAGCATCCCCTTGCCTTGTATGGAATTTGTGCTTATATAACAGTCGTTTATACTATTGAATATTGATCACACAATAATCTAATGTGATAATTATATCAGGAACTGAACCACATGGCTGTCTTAAGCAACTTGATAACCAAGAGCTTCAACCTTGAAGATAAAATGCAAATAATCGAAAGAAAGTTTGATATTCTGATTGCCCGTGCATCTGATATCAGTACAGAGTTAGAAATCGAAGAGCAGCAGTTAGGAAAGAAACGAAGAAGAGAAGTTGATCAGTGGTTGAGATATGTTAAAGTGAAAAAATTTGAGATCGTGAGCTTGGGTGAAGAGGTCAAAACGACAAGACTTCTTTTACCAAATATGCAACTAAGGAATCGAATCGGAAGAATATTTGATGAAATTGAAGAACTAGAGCAACAGGGCAGATTTCCTAAAGGGCTAGTGTTGAACGACGTCAGAAACACAAGACTGCCCTTACTGACACCAAAGCTGATGGATCATATGCTTGAAGGGAACATTAAAACCGTTATGAAGTGGCTACAGGATGACAAGGTGTGTAGGATCGGAATTTATGGTATGGGAGGGGTAGGGAAAACTACCCTAATAATGCATATTCACAATCGGCTATTAGAAGGGAAAATTTTTTTTCGTGATGTGTGTTGGGTAACTATAACTCAAAGTAGTACCAACGAGTTGCAAAACAAGATTGCGAAAGCTGTGGGTCTAGATCTCCCAAATGACGAAAATTGGAGGAGACGGGCAGCTGCACTGTCTAACATGCTATCCAGGATCAGAAAAACGCTACTCATCTTAGATGACATGTGGAACCATTTTCCGTTGGATGAAGTTGGTGTTCCTGTTGCAGGCAGTGGTTGCAAAATTGTTATCACAACTCGCAGTTTGGATGTCTGTCGTAGAATGGAGTGCCAGAAAATCCTCAAAATAGAACCACTTTCTGAACGAGATGCCTGGAAATTGTTTTCAGGAAATCTCGGGAATTACCAGGATCTTCCTGATAGATTGATAGAAGTTGCAAAGTCTATTGTAAAAGAATGCGGTGGCTTACCCCTTGCGATAAGGACCATGGCTCGAAGCATGAATGGTGTGCTTTATGTGAGCGAATGGAAAAATGCACTGCAAGAGCTCAAAAGACCTATTAGAGGGCAAGATGATATGAAAAATGAGGTGTTTCCTATTCTACAGTTCAGTTACTCTCGCTTGAATGATTTCAAGTTACAGAAGTGTTTCTTGAATTGTCTTTTGTATCCTGAAGATACAAAGATACACCGAGATGAATTAATTAATCTATGGATTGTAGAGGGATTATTGGAAGAGACCGAAAGCCGAGAAGAGCAATTTCACGAGGGTCACACTATCCTAAACAAACTCGAAAACTCATGTTTACTAGAAGCAAAGAATTATAATGAAAAAACAGGTGTAAAGATGCATGATCTGATAAGGGACATGGCAATAAATATAACAAAAGTTTCACCTCGGTTTATGGTAAATCCCGGAGCAGAACTGATTGAATTACCTCATGAGAAACTGTGGCCGGAAGATCTTGAAAAGGTTTCATTTTTTCATAATCGAATTATAGAGATTCCACAAGAAATGTCACCTCGATGCCCCAATCTTTCGACTTTGTTTCTTCAATACAATCCCTTAGAGAGGATTTCGGATCCTTTTTTTAAACAGATGAAGGCGCTCAAGATTCTAAATGTATCTCATACAAACATCAAGAAGCTACCAGACAGTGTCTCAGACTTGGAGAATCTTTCTGCACTTATACTCCAAGGTTGTTGGAATTTAAGCTGTGTACCCTCTCTGACCCGACTCCACAAATTGAGAGAATTAGATATGCGTCACACTAGAATCAAAGAAGCACCAGAAGGATTCGATGTCCTCTCTAACCTTCGATGCCTTGACTTGTCTGAAATCAAAGATCTTCGTATGCCCTTATGTAAAATACTTCCAAAATTTTCCCGCCTTCAGAAACTCAGACTTAGCCTAGCTATAATGGGGAAGGATATCACTAATCTAAGGTATTTAGAGAGATTAGAGTGCTGGTTAGTATTCAATATGAATGAATGGAAAAAATTCATTGAAATTCGGCATCACTGGAAAATAAACTGCTATAAATTCTTTCTAAGGGGAACGAGATGGGGATGTAACGACAGGTACGACCAACTTCTGAACAACTTCTGCAACGGCTCAAAAAGAGTTTTGTTGGTGTCTAAGAGTATCTTTGATGGAAGAAATGATCTAAAGTTCCCAAAAAACATCCAATTCCTGGGAATCAATCAATGTGATTTCCAAGTAAAAGGCCTGATTGATGCTTTTCCCTACTTTCATAATGCTACAGAATTGAAGGTATGTGAGATCAACAAATGTGAAGGGATAGAGTACATATGGTCACCGCCACCAGCATCCTCGGTAATAACGCCACCATTTACTTTTTCTCATTTCAAGAAGATTCACATCCGTAGTTGTTCAAATATCAAGAAACTTTTTCCGCTAGCATTAATACAACAAAAACTACTCCCAAACCTGCTCGAGATTGAACTTGTAAACTGTCCTCACATGACGGAAATTATAGCACTCAATGAAGGCCAAGGAAGTACAAGGGATTATGAAGATGCCCTCCTTACACTCCCACATTTGAAATCTATAACGTTAATTAACATGCCGAATTTAGAAAGCATTTGCAGAGGATTACTACAGTGTAATTCTCTGGTCAAGGTAAATAAGGAGAATTGTCCTATGTTGAACATGATCCCAATATCTTTGCCCGTGATTTGTGATTCTTCCGAGGGAACTCTCCGACAAGTTGCTGGATTAAGTATGCAATGGTGGGCTTCACTAGATAAAGACTATCCTAAAGTAGTAACTGAAATTAGACGTCTTTTGAATAAGCGCAAGCTTCTGTAAGTTCATTTGTATGACCATCTTTTTTAAAAGCTTGTTAGGCCTTGTGGCGTATAAAAGCTAGCTTGCTGAGCTTTAATCAATTGATTAATACTGTTGCTTACTAGGACTAGTCTTCTGATTGTACTATATTATTTTTTTTTTGGATTATAGGTAGGCTATGGGTAGGATAAGGCTAGGTGAAAATCGATTTCAAGACTTTGGCTGAAGAAGGATGCTTGCTCTATTTGAGACAAGAACCGATTCACATACTTTATTATTTAATACTCCCTCCGAACCAATTTAGATGTCCCATTTGCTTGGACTCGGTTATTAAGGATGGTGTGGGGTCCATTAAAAAGGATAAGTAGTAAAGGGTAAATAGTGAAGGGTAAATAGTGAAGGGTAGTTGGGTAAGTAAGGTATATGGGGGTATATTCGTAATTACTTGTGTGAACTAAGGATATTTAGGTAAAACAAGATTGACAAAAATAGAAATGAGACAACTAAAAAGACTTTGCCAAATAAGGAAATGGGACAACTAAATTGGTTCGGAGGGAGTACTTCATATATATTAGCTATCATGTGTATGTAATTGTTCAATTTGGAATTTTTTTATATTTCTGAACATTACGTGATTTTCAACTTTTTCGGTGCATGTAATTTGAAATGTGGTCATTGCATATATACTTTAAAAATTAAAAGATTTGATAAATATTTCATTATAACTTAAATGTTGGAAAGTTTCATATATTTATTCGCTTAATTAATATAAAGTATTAGAATATCCTTATTAGTCAAAAATGTTTAAATACTTTTATACGAATGGTCGAAAATTATATAATATATTTTTAAAAATTTTCAGACAAAAAAAGTTTTAGACCTAGATTCAGACCCATGGATCCATTTACATAATAGCTATCATGGACCTATTTACTTTATTAGTCAAGGCCTCACTAGATATTAAAGGAAAAAGTTAAACCTCTTACCTTCATCGTTGCAGAAGGGATACTGTCACTTGGTGGTGCTTAGTAGCTTTAGTAGTGGATTTACAAATATATAGTATAAGTGTATAACCTAGTGTTAAAGTTTCCATTATTACCCATATGTAAGTTGTCTCACAATGGAGAAAAAAAGAGGATATATCACTTTATAAATTTAAAAAGTAACTCTTACTATTACTAATTGATCTTAGTAGTGAACCTCCATTGGGCTTGTATATGGGTTACCTCTCTCTTCCTTTATTTGGGTTGCCAAACCCACTTTCTAAATTCTAACATGATATCAAAGTCCGGTTTATTATTGGGCTTTTATGACTAGAAATCTAATCTTACCCCTGGTTAAAAGGCCTTAAATTAGATTTTCATTCCTAATAGGTTTGTAGTGGGCTAAAATTCTGATGACACTCACATGCGAGGGCAAGTGTTAAAGAGCCCAATATTACCACGTGTGAGTTGTCCCACATCGAAGAAAGAAAAGAGGATATGTTACTTTATAAACTTATTAACAACTACCAATTAATTTTAGTAGTGAACATCCTTTAAATTTGTATGTGGAATACCTCTTCTCCTCCTTGTTTGGGTTGCACCGACCCATTACCTAAATTCTAACCCCTAGCAGAGATGAGTTTGCAGCTTTGTTTCCGTTCATTTTTTCATAATTGCGCAATATCACAGAAATGCAAAGATAAATTTACTCTTGTTATGTAACAATACATCAACTGACAAATTTCTACACAGTACTGCCTCAGTTAAGTTCCTTAACGAAGTTCCCACAGGGATTATTCACAAGAATTAAGAAAAATAAAATCTTTTAAATAATGAATGTATTATTTTATTGAATAATAAATTTAATGGAAGAAAAGTGGAAATCATAAACAATATAAAAATACTAAAAGAAGGTTAGAAGAAAAAATATGAAGACCACAACTAATAAAAATTTTTTTTTTATAAAGTTAGTGGTAAACATGTAGGGATCATAAGGAATATAAAAATGTTAAAAATAAAGTTTGTGGAAGATATGTGGAGACCAAAAGCATCATTAAGATATTAAAATAAGGATGAATAAGGTTATTTTTTGTCCAAACTTTATGACAAAAATAGAAAGATTCTTTGTGGGAACAACAAGTAAAACATCCAAAATGGAAAATGGGAACATCTTTAAGGAGCGGAGGGAATAATTTTTTTATTAGGGGAGACGTTTTAGAATCCCTACAGACAAGGGGTGAGGGAAGAATGAAAATTTGAAAAAAAATGAGATTATTTATCTACTTAATTTCAAATATAAGATTCGGGAAAACTTATGTCCCAAAATAAGCTTCCGTACATCCAATCCTAGCTTCGGGTAGAGTCGCTGTTAGTAACAGCGAAAGTGAAAAAAAAAATTAAAAGCCCAAAGTCGCTGTTAGTAACAGCGACCTAAAAAAAAATAAAAAATTAAAAGCCCAAAGTCGCTGTTACTAACAGCGACTAAAAAAAAAAATTTTTTTTAATTCCCCTCAAACTGAACACCCCTCAAACTGAGAATCTATTCCCATTATATTGCGTAAAAAAAAAAATTCCCACTTTACATAATTTGGGAAAGTATTTCCCACAATACCGTCCACGTAGAAAAGTGTTTTTTTTTTTTTTTAATTTTTTCAGACAAAACCGCCACTTGAGATGGCGGTTTGCCTTAAGCAGAAAAATGCCACATGAAGTGGCGGTTTGGTCAAGGCAAACCGCCATCTCATGTGGCGGTTTGGTCCCTAGTAAACCGCCACTTCATGTGGCGGTTTGCTTATGGCATTTTATTTTTTTATTTTTTTTTCTTTCATTTTAAAATAGTGAACGCAACATGCATTAAAGTAGTTCAATACCATCTATTCCATAATAATCAATTACGAACCAGCTTGTTTTGGAAAAAATAATTATGAAAATAATACAAAGATATATTACAATTATGGAAACTCATACAAGAAGTTCAAGTCATATAAGAATATACAAAGTTTGTTAAACTACAACCCCCGACCCCTTTTGTTTTGCGCACCGGTGGATGGTGATGGTGTGAACTCGTCAACCTCCGCAATGACATTAAGAGCAGGAGCTCGTCGTTGACTAGCACGCTGATATGTGATAATCCTTTGCGGAGGCGATGGATGTGGCGGATGAGTGTTGATGGAAGACGGGGGAACGAACGGCAACATAGTAGCGGATGTCGATGGCGATCTGGAAGACCGACCTCGAGTAGATGAACGCTGGCGGCCTCTTGTGGACCGAGAACTGGATCCTCCGGAAGAGCTACCTCTATGGGCTGAACTCCTTGGAGAAGGAGTGTGGAATGTGTCATCTACTTCGCCAATGACGGGTGGAGTCGGTATGAGGTACTCATAACCCGCCTGACTCAATGCATCGGTCAACGACGCGTTAATGGAGCCTAAGGTCTGAGAACATAGCCGATACCCCACGTCAACTGGCGATGTAGCGGCCCCTTGAATCGTGTCATTACATTGTATGAGTACCGATCGGATGCGCTCAGCCTGTTTGTTATTATTATATTGTTAAAAGAGTTACTTAAAACTATTACTATTTGTTATGAGTGTTGAAAGAAAACGTACCAGTAACGTAGATGTCGGATGATAATGTGATCCTGGCTGCGCAAATGCGGTGTTCGTTAGGCGTAATATGGAGATGCGCCTGTACCAACTCATGTACATAGCAGAGCTATGACCTGTGAAGTTATCTCCTCCAACCAATGTAGATGCTCGGTCGTTCCACGCATCTACATGCGATCTATGTCGTACGAGGTAGTTCTTGTCCCCAGTCCTCCGATCGATCGCATGTAGTTGAGGTTGGGTGTCACAGGCTTGCGGAATTACCTGCTCCAAACCGCATTGACGCATGACACGATCCGGGAGATGTAGCTCGACAATGTCAAAGCAAATAAGAGGACAACGCGATCTCCAAATCTCGTGGCCCGATGTACATATGTGCGGTAGAGCTTCCATCTTAGCCGCTGTGTAAGGCTGCCATGTCATCTGTAATAGAAATCTATATGCTTAGTAATGTATACAATTTATTCATAACTAATACAAATAGTAAATGTTACTAACCTGCTCGTCCCGTTGTCGATCTAGTGCGTCCCTGTAGTAGACGAGAGTATGTGGGGAGTGGGATCTCGAAAGATATACGCGAAGCCAGCTGCAAACAAATAAACATTGATTAACATTTTCATCTATCATAAAATAGTGAAATTATGAATTTGAATAGTGAATTGAGTGTTGCTACCTTACTGCCAAAGGATCCATCCCGCGCCGATGCTGTGACCCTAATATCGGTTCAAAATCATCCGCGTCATCTTCCTGATCATGTTGCCCATCCGGTCGAACCGTCCGAATAATGGGCCTCCCTATATGAATGTGCTCCCATAACCATATCTGTAACAACATCAAGCATCCACCCATGTCCTTGGCACCCTTACGAGATGCTCGACATAAGTTACGATACAGATACGCTAGGGTAGCACTTCCCCAACTGTACTCATCTACGCGCTCCAAGTCTCCCAGTAGAGGGAGATAGATCAACTGTACCGAGTCGCCGCTCTTGTCCGGAAACAAGATGCATCCAAACAGGTACAAGATGTAAGCTCGGGCATGTCTGTCAACCGTCACATCATCTGCATCATCCTCAAGCGCGCTAAAATGCTGTCGAAGCCAAGTCAGCTTCAATGACGATCCAACGCCATCGACATCCGCTACTATGTCGCCGTTCGTTCCCCCGTCTTCCATCAACACTCATCCGCCACATCCATCGCCTCCGCAAAGGATTATCACATATCAGTGTGCTAGTCAACGACGAGCTCCTGCTCTTAATGTCATTGTGGAGGTTGACGAGTTCACACCATCATCATCCACCGGTGCGCAAAACAAAAGGGGCCGGGGGTTGTAGTTTAACAAACTTTGTATATTCTTATATGACTTGAACTTCTTGTATGAGTTTCCATAATTGTAATATATCTTTGTATTATTTTCATAATTATTTTTTCCAAAACAAGCTGGTTCGTAATTGATTATTATGGAATAGATGGTATTGAACTACTTTAATGCATGTTGCGTTCACTATTTTAAAATGAAAGAAAAAAAAATAAAAAAATAAAATGCCATAAGCAAACCGCCACATGAAGTGGCGGTTTACCAGGGACCAAACCGCCACATGAGATGGCGGTTTGCCTTGACCAAACCGCCACTTCATGTGGCGTTTTTCTGCTTAAGGGAAACCGCCATCTCAAGTGGCAGTTTTGTCTGAAAAAATAAAAAAAAAAACATTTTTCCACATGGACGGTATTGTGGGAAATACTTTCCCAAATTATGTAAAGTGGGAATTTTTTTTTTTAACGCAATATAATGGAATAGACTCCCATCCTCCTCAAACTGAACACCATTACCATCCTCCTCTACGTAATGGGCCCCAAAGATTGTAACACCCGCCACTCATGGCGCCCACAATCCCGGCGCAAAGCATACCCACACTTTTTCCCATTACAATAAGCCCTCCAAAGAGGCTCTTCCAACAATTTCATCCCCTTTTTATCCCACTTTTTATCACATTCCAATGCAACCCTTACTAACCCAGAAGCCATTTCTCTAACAAGAACACTAGTAGGAGTAGAAAGCTCAATCAAAAAAGCAGGTGTAGTTTTAGGGTTTTGTTGAAATGCAATATGAACATGCCCACGTCTATACCCAAATAGAGTACCCACAAGTTTAGACCCAAGATCTCCTGATTTGGATTTTGTAAAAAATGATGAGAATTTTGAAACTGAGAGTTTCTTTTTAGTTTTTGTTTTAGACCCATACTTTTTTTTATTACTACTAACAGCGACTTAAATTAAAAAAAAAAAAATTTTTTTTTTTTAGTCGCTGTTAGTAACAGCGACTTTGGGCTTTTAATTTTTTATTTTTTTTTAGGTCGCTGTTACTAACAGCGACTTTGGGCTTTTAATTTTTTTTTTTTTTTCACTTTCGCTGTTACTAACAGCAACTCTACCCGAAGCTAGGATTGGATGTACGGAAGCTTATTTTGGGACATAAGTTTTCCCCAATCTTATATTTGGAATTAAGTAGATAAATAATCTCATTTTTTTCAATCTTTCGGGAAGAATCTGTGTTGTCTTAATTGGAGCAAGTACTTTTTACTAAGATCCTAGATTCGATTATCACCTATCTTTGAACCCGTGTCACAAGAGTGTAAGGTAAATCCTACAACTACTAGGTTGACCTAAGATTCTCTCTAAGCAATCTTTATGTTTAATGAACACATAATACAACAAGATCTATTAGAAATAATTCTAGAGTGACGAGTGCAGAGCATATCAGACACATTTTAACAAAAAACATTTAGCACATTTATCTAAAGACAATACATTGTAAAAAGTACCTCTACTGTACTTCAAACATGCTAAGGAATGCTGAGAACCACTGGTGAAAATATTATACAACCTTCAATGCTCATTAATCTTCTTCATCAAGTTCAGTGAAGTCTTCTATGTGCTCAGGCTCAGCTGTGTGTTTATTCTGTAAACGCAGTTCCTCAATTTCCACAGGTAAAAGAGGATCACACACCACTCTATTAGCCAGCAAAGGTTTTGGACAACCTGAAAAAGGATTAATTAGTTGGGAGTATGAGTTACTGTTCAAGATAATTAGAAAGCTAAATCATAAATTTAATGATTAAAAAACCTGCTACTGGGCACTTCTTTGTTTTCTTTATATAGTGCATAATTGATTGCTTGTCAAAGATATGCTTGCAGTCCATGCTGTCATAGATAGAAGGGTCCAGGATATCAGGTCAGATAGCTACAGGGAACAAAAGTACATTGAAAATAATCAACTGTTTAATTCCTTTTCCTTACCTGACATATTTGCATAACATTTACGTCAATGACAATGATAGTTGAAACAAGAATAGATTACATGATACAGAAGTGAAGAGTCATCAAACAAACAGAGATTGTGGTAAGAGACCATTGTTTTAAATCTCTCGAGGCTTTATCTTATTATTCACTTTAGCTGGGCAAGCTTTAGTACGACTTTGCAGCACACTGTAGCAAATAAATTATAGTGGTGCTCCACAAAAAATTCAGGGAAATATGATTTTAATGTGTTTGAATAGGAGGCGGAAGATCTTAAGTTAGCTACAGCCTACAGGAGAAAGAGGGTAAGGAACAAAAGCAGCTGGTTATTGTGAAATGTTTATTATTTCAAGTTACATTTCTATGTCCAAAGCCACTTGAAGAGCTTGAATATTATGTAAATCCAATCAAACTATTAATATCAATCTTCTTCTACATCACTTGTCTTCATACTTCAATTAATTAGCTTAGCCATGGAAGTACATCACACTTACACGTGATAGTCATCACTTATCAAAAATATAAGATAACATCTTAAGTGGAAAACACAATCGAAAATAATTTTTCCTTTGTTTAATGTAAGAAACGGAGAACGTTGAAATTGCTCTTAGAAATCCTAGAGTGGAAAGTGATAGCCATTCACAAATCACAGGAGAGGGAGAGGAAAAGCACACTAGAGACAGATAGATGCTGAGAGCATGAGAGCAAAAGAAAATTGGTTTCTTTTGGTTTGGGCGGAATATGATTTACACGGATGAAAAACTCTTTTTTCCTCACATTTTCATTTTTAATAATCCCAACCAAACAATGGAAAAAAAAGATACAACATTCCTAGTGTATGTGTCTAGAGCTGGGATACCCTAAGCTGAGTGTCCAGTCTAGCGATGAAGGAGATTTTCCAAAATCTCATAAAGTATGTTGCATTTAATGCATGAGCATGAATAAGTAGTGGAACTAGAGTGTCATGCACGATCTAGTGTAGAGCTACTTTAATTGATAAAGTAACTAGTTTCCTTGTTTTAGGGAATAATACATTTTAAACATTTGATGCCCTAGTACACCTCCATTGGAAAGGCATGTCAACAAAGGCTGGCTTTAGTGTCTGAGGCTCTGAGCCAAGGAAACAAAGTGAGGAAGGACTGTTCGAAGTAATGGTTTTACCAAAGTCAAGATAGACTTTCCTAGTGTTACGAATTTCAGTTATCCCAGATGATCAACCATCTATAAAATAAATATTCTGACACCTTATTTATAAGGTACCTTGCATTTTACGTCTCAACTTTGCTGCTATTTACTTTCAGTCATTGGGATAATTTCGCATTTATTTTATTTTGCATTTACTCAAACATTTACTCACAAAAGGTCTCATGCCATAAACAAACTCCAATTACTCATTCAAGATCACTATTGTGCACTTGGTGTTGAGTGAATTAGGTATTCTTTCTTGTATATTTATTTACTTGATCATCAGAGGTGTTCCCTAGAAGCAACCCATTTTTGCTACTCTTCAGTCTTTGAAGGTGGTCTTAACCGAAAACGGGCCTAATAGCAAAGACGAAAGACAAACCCCACAACCAACATTAAAACTATACTCGTCTTTAAACCGTAGTATAAACCAAGCTACGCACTAATCCTAATTGTGTCTAATCCTACACAAGAACGCCAACAAAACATTTCCCCAAAAAAAAAAAAAAAAATCAGTCCTTGACAGTATGAATATTAAAAAAAAAAAAAAAAAAAAAAAAAAAAAAAAAAAAAAAAAAAAACAGAGAGGCTAGTGACTTGGCTAGGATATCTCCAACGTAGGAAAAAAAAGATGGAAAGGCATGAATATAAGTCCACAAAAGCTCAAACCTACAGCCTTTCAGGTTAACGTGAGTGACCTTGTCATTTAATGCTTATGTTAATGCTAAACCAATAAATGGGGATTCATGTGTAGAAACCAAATCAGCAAGTGAAGTAAAAAAAAAAAAAAACAAGTAGTCCATTCGCTGACATACATAACAGTCATTAAATGGACATACAAAACAGGCATTGAATAGATGTCAAATAGTCTTTAGTCAAAAAAATTTTAAAAATTTGTCAAGTGCACAAGTCAGATAATTAAAAAAAGTGCACTTAGCATGTCTATATCAGATGTAAGGTCCATTAAATTACAAATTTGTTTGTTGACAAGCATGACCTCTAATAACTTGAGCGCAATAACAAATCTAACTAATATTGTCCTACAATAAGAGAAGATATTAAAAGGCTTTCAATAAAACCAAAGGTAACCGTGAAAAAGTGAAGAAACCATCACACTGGTGTTTTTCATCAATAAACTTAAAAGATATTATCTCCTTTTACAAGATTATATAATATGGTAAACTAATTTGGGTATTTTATTATTACCTAAGTACTACACATTTTCTAACAATAGGACCTGACAAAAATTTCCATAGGATCTATTTTGCTCTAGTAATTTGAGTTTTCACTCCATATCAACTCTTAAACATTAAATTATAAGTTAACATCTTACCTTGAGAGTTAAGAATGAGAAAAAAAATTTAACTTCAAAGGCACTGGAGGGTTTTTAATAATCTCCTTCTCAAATAAGCATTCAATAAGCTTTTTGTTGTGTATATGTCAAAAGAAGCATTCCTTGGAACTTTTAAATCATTAAGTCGAGCAAGATAATAGAACAATGATCCTAAAATGTCCATCATAACCTAATAGCTCATTCTTTAGTCCATTTGTAAAGTGAATTCTATCATAAAACTTGTAGCGCACTGTAAGCAAGAATGTAGGAGAAACTGTGTAAACAAGTCTACCACAACAAATTACTCAAAGACATGTGATTGGGAAGATTGTGTCTTCATGTCAGCAAAAGAGAAAAATACACCTTATTCCTGCAGAATAATCATTTGTGATTTTGTGAGGTTCAAAAATGATCAAAAAGATCCAAAGGACATGACCAACTCAGCTATATCAATATGGGTACTAGAGTCCTAATTAGGATCAAATACTCAAATTTAGCTCATACGTAATTAGTTTAATGATGCTAAGCTCGATCCTCAAGATTCGTGAGCATGATCAAACTTATTGCATTTCTATGTAATTATACTAAACTTCAAACGTTAGTCGAGTAGCATAAACCCCTACAATTGCATCTATTCCATTCATTTCAAGATTATACTTTCATATTTCTTTAAAATATTGCATCAAAGGGGCCTATATTTTTGGGATTAAGGCTTTGACGCTATTGTCGGTTGCAACGTGAGTAAGTCGGTCATATCAATGTGATCATTTGCCTATTAAAGAGAAGTGTTCTTACTTATAAACTAGGACTCCTTTGGGCTTACAAAATACAAACCCAATGTCGACTAAGTAGATGATCTAACTCTGCTCTCCCACTAAAGATCAAACACCTCATCAATCACCAACTAAAAAATCTATGTCAATCGAAAGCTTAAAAAAGGATAAAGTAAAGCTTAAACGGACAAAACCATACCGAGATACAAAGGATTTTATAGACACAAAAAAAATGAAGCATATATAATATTCTTCAAGAAAATAAGCATCTTCTAACGCTATATCATCTAAGTTACTCCATAAACAAAAAAATCCGAATCATCTTAAAATTAAGCTCTAAAGGTAGCAACATAACGTGCAATATGTCAAAATTAAACAATATAGAATGCAATTGGACAAGCATCATAACTTATCAAGATTACCGTAATCCACAAGAAAATTATTGATGCTAATACTAGACTTAGGTAAGTTAATTTTATGTCCTACGACTAACTCCAAAAAGTACTGAAAAAAGTCAAAAATTTTCGAATTACTACACTACTTACAAGTGAGTACACAAACTCCTACCTACCACATAAAAACTACAATAGCCATTCTCCTACCTTCTGACACCAAGAAACTTAACCAAAGTATACAGAAAAAAGACGACAAGAGCAACCTCACCTCAAACCACCATATAACAAAAGCCTCTCCTAGAGCAACCGATATTCAGAAAACAAGGAATGGAATGGAATAGGAAGGCAGTTCTGAGGACAGCTTCACCTAGCCTCAAAACCTTTTCTAAATACTTCATAAATGTTAGTCTTGTCAAACTTCAGTTTCTAACTGACACCAAAATGCCTTCCTTGTGCAAATTAAACCATTTAAGAATGTCATTAACAAACACAATATCCAAAGCGCCGTCCTAATGTACTCAACATACAACAGAATAAATTTGATTGTTCCTATATTTCTGTTCTCCTTTATGAATATATAATTGGTTAACGATTTCAGTATACATTTTAACATTACAGACTTCACAAATAGAAAACAACTGTCAAAGGTTAGTAAAGCAGGATTCAAAATTTTGAAATAAATACAAATCTAACCTGCGAACTGGCTCTGCCAATTCAGTGACAAACTTTCCAGTTATTGGGCAAACTGTATTTGATAGGCCAAATGGTGTACTAGTCATCACAATGTCTTCCTGCTCTTCACCAGGCATAAGCTGACCTGCATGATGGACATTCTGCAAGAAAAAAAACAGGGCATTCATGACTTAGATAAGAAAATATCTAGTTCGAGAGGCAGCATCCTGAAAATATCTATGTATAATGTAAACTAAAAGATGCTACCACATCAGACATCTTTAAGCATAATGTAGACTAGTCAGAATGAATTTTCAGTCATCAAACTCTTGCAGTAATTAAAACTCGGTTCATGAAATCAGGAAAGAACAACGAAAAATAATCAAAAGATCATAAATTTTTATAGATACAAATCAAGGGCAAATATAATTATATCTTCCATCCATCTAATAGAGGTACTAAATATCTAATGTTTAAAAGATGCAATGATTCAATACCCAAACTGCTTCTCTAAAATTCCTCAAAATAGCACTAGTCTGAGGATTTGTAGAGTAAGAACTCTTCAGCCTAGAAGCTTCAAGCCCAAGCACGTCTTTAAAATCAGTTAACTACAAGGGAGGAAAGAAAACTTAATTAGACATTAAAATTCAACGAGAACAATCACAAAGAGAAAGGTCAGAAAAACCTCTGGACCAGGGCGAGACTTATAATTGCTCCCAACAGATTGCATCACATTGGAAAAATTCATAGTGTCTTCATAATTTTCCAATAATTTTACAACTGATTGTTCAAGATTTTGCACCTGTAATGAGTTGCTATCAATGTCATAGTATGAAGCTTAACAGTTGATGAACAACATCATTGCATCAATTAAAAACAGAACTTTAAGAATTGAACAACTATTCACAGATACATATGAATTTCATCAACATGCTTTTTTAGACCAATCCTTAACGATGCCTTATAACTTCAAAGGGTTATTTCTCGAACTCAAAAAAATAAATACAAATATATTGCAAGTGGTGCATTGTCTACCCCAGGATTCTTTTCGCTCATTTGCACTCACCCAAGGGTGGTTATTACATACTTTTTCCATCCCACTGAAATTGTTACATTCTTAATTGGTCCATTCCAATGATTTTGCTCCATTCCAATGAAACGATCCCACCTCTAATATCAATCCTCCTCTCACATTTCATCTCTCTTTTCATACCATCCAAACATTTCACTATTCTATCTTACCATCCCCAGATCAAACCACAAAATTTTTGTGCGGACTACACAAAATATAGCAATCTCACCAAGACGGAGCAATATTTAATTTGCTAAATTTTTTTAGCAAATAAACATTTCAGTCTACAATAAAGTGCACTACACTGTGGTAAATATAGATTGTGTAAGACGACCCTTTACTTTACAGACACAGAACATATATCCCAAAAATATTTTTGCTAGTACCTTGTAATTATAATTGTTTTGAATAAACCTACGAAACCCAGAGACAAGAATAAATCTTGTCTTGCTATGTTTTTTATTTTTAGTTCTTTCTCTATGTGAGGATTTCACTTGCAACAACCTTTTTCGACAAGGGTACAGTTCGTAATCTACATACCTACGCATTACCCAAGACCCTGGTCTCATGGTCTATGAGAGATATACCGAGTATGATACGGATGATAATACCCTAGTCCCATAGAAAGTATCCCATAATCAATCATGATATCCACCAACAAGTAATTCAAATCCAACGGGAAATTTAGAAAGTAAGGCAGCTAACTAAAAAAATATAATCTTCAAAACGAAAAAAAAAAAAGTTTAATGGTGAGAAATGAAGATAAAGATACTCCATAAAATGGACCTAATTAGGTTAAATTATATTAATTTAAAATTGAACATTACCTCCTGAGATCGATGAACTTTCTCCATTTCCACCGCAATTTCCTTCATACAATTAATAGTTTTTCGAATATCCTGAAGATGGGATAGAAAAAAGGAATCAAAGGAAGAAAAAAGAAAGAAAATAAAAGATTAAAGTGAATAAAAATTACAGCAATAAGCGATTGATTATCAGAGGATAAAGTGTCAGCAGCATTTCTGATTCGGCCGGCAGTATCCATTTGCGCACGAGCAGAAGTGGACGCCATTTTCTCTTCCCTCACTTTTCTCTGCCACTGGGGTTTGCCGTTTGCGTTTTGGAGGGAAAATATTGCGATCGACTATTGACTATTGAGCGAGTACGAAGTATTATTGGAGTTGCTGAGTTGGTCCGGTAAAGCCCGGTGCTCATTAAAATAAAGGGAAAAAAAATATTTATATAATTAATTTATTTTTTAATTGATTATTTTAAAATTTAAAAAATTATTTTAAGATAAGTGATCACCTAAATTATAAAAAGTGATTACTTTAAAATATTAAGTAGTTATAAATGATTATTTTAAAACAGTTTGTTGGAACAACGTCATAAAAAAATAATTAATGTTGATAATTTAAAAAAAATCAAATCCTTTGAAATCAATTTCTACAAACAGAACATTTCTATTCAAATTAAAAGTCACAGGTTTTTAAATACTCGTTCCTATTCAGCTTATGTGTTTCATTTTCTTTTATGGTCAAGTCACCTTAATTGTCCCATTTTTATTTTTGGTATGGGTTTTTGACTTTTATGCTCTTAGTAACTTTATCCTATTTTCAATTATATCATTCATTACTCATACTAATTTTCCTTCCTTATATTAAAAACCCATAATACTACTCTCTTTCCTACCCTTAGGGTCCCACTTTTGACTCTCCTTAAAATCCGTGAAAAGTCAAATGAAACTCCTAAGGTGAACAGGAGGGAGTATCAATTATGAACAAGTTACAACCATCTCATTTGATCAAATTGTAATTCACATCTTTTATGAGCGTACTGTTAGAATATTATAATTAAGGCAACATATTATTCTTTATATATTTTGCTATATACTTAGGATATATTTAGGGAACAAAATTTTTCTGTATATTCTCTTATTTAGGAACATCTCTTGTATATATAGATAGCAATGTATATTGAAAGAAGATGAATAAGAATGCAGCTTAAAACCCAAAACTCGATTATTCTCTTAATCATGGTATCAGAGCAAGACGTTTCTGAGGAGAAATCTTCTAAGCGGCTTCATCATATACCGGGAAATTAAACCTTACCTGAACAGAAAAAATGGAATCAAAGGACACCATAATCATGCCAGACCAGCCTGTCACAATGGGGCAGCTTTTGCAACTGTTCTCACAGTTAAACACCAATAAGCCACCACCTGAAACAACCACAAACACCACCACAATTTCGATTCCCACATTCTCAATATCAGAAAAGTTAACTCACCAAAACTACACCATGTGGTCCAGGTTGATGCAATTAGCCCTAAGTGGTCGTGATCGGCTCAACCATATCATCGCCGATCCACCATCACAAACGGACTAAGAGTACAGCCAATGAACCAGGTGAGATTCAGTGGTTATCTCATGGATAATTGAAAGCATTCATCCGGATCTAGTCAACCAGTTCATTGATTTCCCTACCGCAAAGACTCTTTGGAAGGGGATCGAAACAGTTTACAGTAGTGGCAGTGATGGTCTCCAAATTTTTGATCTCACTGTCAAGGCTAACAAAATCGAGCAAAGGACCGACACCTTGGAGAAATAATACAGCAACTTAATAACTTTGTGGAAGGAAATCGATAGGAGGCAACCAAACCCGATGAAGGACCCAGAAGATAAAATCATTTACAATCAATTAACCCAAAAAAATCGATTGTATCAATTCCTTGCAGGGGTAAATGAAACCTTTGACAAAGAGATAAGGGACCTTCTTCTTCAAGATCCATTACCCACGGCAGAGGAAGCATATGCATTCATAAGGAGGGAGATAATGAGGAGGGGAATCATGAAAAAGGAGCCCTCATCAGAGTTAGATTCATCGGGCTCAGGGGGCGTGTTTGCTATCAGAGGGAGATTGGAAAGATCTTACCGGAAAAACGACAAAAGAAGCCATCTTCAATGTACCCACTGTGGTGGGATGAGGCACACGAAAAACGAGTGCTTTAAACTTGTGGGATACCCAGATTGGTGGCCAGACACGAGGAAAAAAGGGGCAAAAATGACCGGCCAACTCTCCGATCAACCAAGGCCTGGAAGAGCAGCGATAGTCTCAAGCACTGATGGAAAATCGGATGAACAAAATTCCGTGGCAGCCATGGTTAAACACTCAAAGGAAGATGGAGGTAATAAGGGAAAGCAAAGCCAGAGAAAGAGTGAAGGTGAAAGTGACCCTTCAAATGAAGGGTACACGGTTTTAAAATGGACTTTGAGGGGCGACGTGGCCTCCTCTCCTTCACATACTTTTTCTTTTTTTTGTGAAAATAAAAATATCCTGCCTAATTGTACTAACGGGTGGATTCTTGATTGCGGAGCTACGGATACGATGTCTTATGATCAAAATGATTTTTTAAACCGTGTCCGACCGAAAAAAAATCTCATTAAAACCGCCAATGGGGAAGAAATTAAAGTCGTGGGTGCTGGAACTATTACTGTGTCAGGAAATTTAACCTTGAATAATTGTCTATTTGTTCCTAATCTCTCATATAAATTGCTATCCGTCAGTCATCTCACGAGGGAACTCAATTGCACTGTGCTTATAAAATCTGGTTGTTGTGTTGTGCAGGATGTTCAGACAGGCAAAATTATTGGGCGTGGTATTGAAAAAGGTGGTCTGTACTACTTGGAAGAGACGGTTCAACAAGGCAACGCAGTTCTTGCTCACGGGTCACGGGAGAAACAACTGTGGACTTGGCATCGTCGACTTGGACATCCATCTTTAGGGTATCTTGAGAAACTTTTTCCCACTTTAGCTAGATTAAATTTGGATTTCAAGTGTGAGACATGTATTCTAGCAAAAAGTCATAAACATTCATATCCTAGTAATTTGAATAAATCCAGTTTACCATTTATGATTGTTCATTCTGATGTTTGGGGACCCGCACCTGTTTGCGGAATGCATGATTTTCTTTATTATATTGTGTTTATCGATGACTGTACTCGAATGAGCTGGATTTATTTTCTTAAACACAAATCTGAGGTGTTTAAGGTGTTTTTCGATTTTTATCACATGATTTGCACCCAATTCCAAACCCCACTCAGTATCTTGAGAACTGATAATGGCCGTGAATATGTTAACACTGAGATGCACAAATTCCTTGCTAGTAAAGGCATCATTCACCAAACTTCATGTCCAGATACACCCCAACAAAATGGTGTCGCTGAACGAAAAAACAGAACCTTACTAGAGATAACCCGTGCCATAATGCTTGAATCTCAGGTTCCTGCCACCCATTGGCCTGACGCTATTTCCACCGCTACCTACCTCACCAACCGTCTTCCCACAAAAGCCCTAAACTACAAAACACCTTTAGAAACCCTTCAAACATACCTACCCATACCTTCCTCACATTCCTTACCTCCCCGAATCTTTGGGTGCACTGTCTATGTTCATTGTCTGAAACGAATACGAAGTAAATTGGAACCAAGGGCTATTAAGTGTGTTTTTTTTGGGCTATGGAAGAAACCAGAAAGGGTATAAGTGTTATGATCCCAATGATTGACACATGTACACTACGATGGATTGTGATTTCTCTGAATCCGAGTACTACTACAACCATCCTCGATGTCAAGGGGAGATGCAAAGTGACGATCTCAGATGGTTAACCGGTTCATGGATGCTAAACCCAGACCCACAAGAGCAATTAGGCAATGCTACCGAACTGTCTCCCCAAGTTGTGCACCCCATACCACATCCAGTTATGTCTGAACATCAGGTTAGTCCTTTACTTGAGCAAGATAAGATATGTGATGCTAATATTGTTGATATTACTAGTGAAACTATGGAGACAGGGAAAGAGCAAACAGGTGAACCTCAGGGGTACATACTTCCACCTCGCTCAACTCGAGGTATACCTCCTAGAAGGTATGATCCAGATTATGAGGCTAAGAGATCGAAATATCCGATTGAGCCGACCGTGGAGGGAAACATGTCACAGAGTGCTCTAGCATTCAAAGCCGCTCTTTATGCAACCGAACTTCCACAAAATGTTGATAAAGCTATGCAAGATGTTAAATGGAGGAAGGCTACGGAAGAGGATATTGACGCTCTACGGAAAAATGAAACGTGGGAGAAATGCATCTTACCAAAGGAGAAGAAAATAGTGGGATGTAAATGGGTGTATACAGTGAAGTATAAAGTAGACGGATCCGTCGAACGATACAAAGCTAGACTTGTGGCGAAAGGGTATACATAGACATATGGAGTTGATTATTCAGAGACATTCTCTCCAGTTGCTAAGTTGGATACTATAAGAGTTCTATTCTCCATAGCAGCAAATCTTGACTGGCCTCTTCATCAATTTGATGTCAAAAATGCTTTCCTTCATGGGGAATTAAAAGAAGAAGTTTATATGCAGGCTCCTCCAGGTTTCTCAGGAGAGTTTGGTAGAAATGAAGGGTGCAGATTACGGAAAGCTTTATATGGGTTAAAACAATCCCCCCGAGCGTGGTTTGGCAGATTTACTTCAGCAAATGAAGAAGTTTGGGTATCGATAGAGTAATTCCGATCATACACTTTTTCTGAAGAAGAACGGAAGTAAGATAACTTGCCTTATCATCTATGTAGATGACATGATCATTACAGGGGACGACAGTGAAGAGATCAAAGCCCTAAAAGACAAGTTGTTCCAGGAATTCGAAATGAAAGATCTAGGAAGGCTCGAATACTTTTTGGGGATTGAAGTCCTAAGGTCTAACAGAGGCATCTTTATATCTCAAAGAAAGTATGTGCTGGATCTACTATCGGAAGCCGGTATGTTAGATTGTAAGCCGAGTGAGACACCGATAATGATCAACCATGGGTTACAAATTCTTGAAGATGGGGAACCAACAAACTGTGCGCAGTACCAGAAACTGGTGGGGAAGTTGATATACCTAGCTCATACAAGGCCTGACATTGCTTACGCAGTTGGAGTTGTAAGTTGATTTATGCATCGACCTCAGATACAGCATATGGAGGCGGTTATCAGGATCTTGAGATATTTGAAAGGAACTCCAGGAAGAGGAGTTCTATACCAGAAAAATGGTCACCTTGATTTAGTTGCCTATACTGATGCAGATTGGGCAGGTGATAGAGATGATAGGAAATCAACATCAGGTTATTTCACTTTAGTAGGTGGAAATCTTGTGACATGGAGGAGTAAGAAACAAAAGGTTGTTGCCCTATCAAGTGCTGAAGCTGAATTTCGGGGAATTACCAAAGGAGTTACTGAAGTCTTATGGTTGAGGAAACTTCTTACTGAGCTTGGTTTTATGCCAATGAAAAGTTGTGTGTTGTATTGTGATAATCAGGCTGCCATCAACATCTCAGAGAATCCAGTTCAACATGATCGCACGAAACATGTCGAGATTGACAGACATTTCATAAAGGAAAAGTTGGAAGATGAGACCATTAGATTACCCTATGTTCGCTCAGAAGATCAGTTAGCAGATATCCTCACTAAAGCAGTAGCAGCCCAGTTTTTTGAAAGTGTTCTATGCAAGTTAGGTGTTGGTGACCCTACGACCCAACTTGAGGGGGAGTGTTAGAATATTATAATTAAGGCAACATATTATTCTTCATATATTTTGCTATATATTTAGGATATATTTAGGGAACATAATTTTTCTGTATATTCTCTTATTTAGGAACATCTCTTGTATATATAGATAGCAATGTATATTGAAAGAAGATGAATAAGAATACAGCTTAAAACCCAAAACTCGATTATTCTCTTAATCACGTACAGCGTACCAGATTAAAAAAAGAGTTCCACCAATGGAATCCCATTATCAACAATAACATTATCCTCAAGCTATCAAAGCAACAGACCCCAAGAATTTCGTCCAAATTTGAAATTAACAAATAAACTTCATATAAAAAATAAGACTATTACCCTCGCTATAAGCTTCTTATCTAATTTTCAACATGACCTAAAATTTTGTAAGATGCATTTTTTTCATAAGAATAGTGAAACAATGCGAAGCCTCACCAAAATATCGCTATAAATTAACTGAAAACCTTTACAAAAATACAACAATAAAGCTATCAAAATATGAACCCTAAACCCTAAATCTACATAACCATTGAATCAAATGAAACCAAAATTAAGAACTGAAACAATTTTAAAAGTTTAGATACAGTATTATCCTCATAATAGTTATTAATGTCTACAGTACCCTTGGACTTGGTGGAACTTCCAAGAAAAACACCGACTGGGGAGTGGGGATTGACAGACTTCCGTGCGTCTGCCGTCTGCGTGAAGATTGAAGAGCAGCAGCAGAAGAGAAAGGAGCTAGCTATTAGGTCAAGAAAGCAAGAATAGGAAAAATGGGGAAATACAATATGGAATAAAGTTGTAAAAATAAAATAAATGAGAGTTGCAACCTTTAAGATGAAAGTCTATGACTCTTCCAAGTTAGCCCATATTGCTTTTTTTTGGTTTCCCGAACTTTAACGGATGTCAATTGACATTATTGCCCCTAGCTCCGCCCATGACAGTTTGTATACACGCATGGCCAGCTATTAGGCTGTGCAACCTGTGCCTTTGCATAGGACCCCAAGCAGAGAAGTGCCGAAAATAGGGGCCTCCATATTATGTTAATAAATATTTAGTTAAAAATAGTAATGCATCATCAATTATTGTGTCTTAATGGCAAATAGTAATGCATGCCATATGATTTTATGAGGGTTGGGAACAAATCCTACTAAGACCACTTTAGTTCTTTTATTTTTGACATTTTACAAATTATTTCTTAATTACTATTAAATATATTGTAATTAATTATATATAGAAATGATGTCGGAATACTTTTTTATTTAAAAAAATTAATAATCTCCATCAAAAAGTTCTATTTCTTTTCAAAGTTTTTTTATTTAGTTTATATACTCTTATATGTTTATTATTTGAATGTGGTTTGTTGGCGCCTCACCCTCATCAAACTGTCACTCATTTAATCCTCCATTCAAAGATCATCCATAATCAAGTTTATATACTCTGAATCACCGATCCCAAATAGTTAAACTTGGACGTACGTGCAACCACTTCTCCCCCTATGGTCACATTTGGCTCCCCTATCGATGTTGTCCCCCTGAAATTACATCGCAAGTATTCGGTCTTCGTACGGCTTATGCGTAACCCCTTTCCTTTCAAGGCTTCCCTCCACTCTTCCAATTTACTATTAGCCTCCTCTTTGGTTTCGGCGGCCAAAACCATATCATCAGCGAAAAGCATGCACCATGTTACGGTTTTTCAGATGGATTTAGAGATTTCTTCCATAATGACCGTAAAAATGAAAAAACTTAGTGCTGATCCCTGATGTAGTCCTACTTTAATTGGGAAAGACTTTGTCTTACCCACCGGTGTATGTATGTTAGTCGCCACTCTGTCATACATGTCTTATATTACCTCAATGTATCTTCGTGAAATACCTCTACTTTTAAGGCTATCCCAAACGATGCTTCGTGGTATGCTATCGTACGCTTTCTCCAGATCAATGAACACCAGATGCCAATCTTTCTTTCGCTCCCTGTACTTTTCCATCAATCTCCTCAAAATATAGATCGCCTCGGTGGTTGATCTTCTGGGCATGAATCCGAATTGGTTCTCTCTAATTACCGTCTTCCCTCTTATTCTTTTCTCGATCACTCTTTCCCACAGTTTCACAGTGTGGATTAGAAGTTTGATCCCTCTATAGTTCCCGCATACTTGTGCTATCACCCCTTGTTTTGAAACCAATTGAATGTGGTTAAAAAAATAATTGGTGTATTATTTGGATGTGGTTAAAAGATTATTTGGATGTGGTTAATAAAATTAATTGTAAGTATTTTTATTATTTGGATGTGGTTAAAAACATTAATTGGTGTATTGAAAACAAACAAAAACATGTGGCATATTCATACTAACAAAAAGTTGAATCTTTTTCATGATTAGTAGGTAGTGCTCACAAAGAAAATAGTTTTCAAGTAGTTTTTGAAAAAAAATTGTTAAAATACTTTCTAACAAAAACTTATATTTGTAAGTATTTTTGACAAAACTTTATTCAAGATAGTTGATGATAAAAATCAATTTTTATAGATAATTTTTGAAAAATTATTAATTTGTTTATCTATCATTGTTTACCTTAACATTATTATCTTATAGATGCATTTTTTTAAAAAACATTTTAATAGAACAATGAGATTTTTTCTAATGATAAGCACAAATTTTGGAATTAAAAGCAATCTGTTCGGTTCAGTTTAGGTTCGGTCTCAACTGGTTCCCGATCAGACCGCTGATCCGATCTCATTTTGCACATCCCTACTTCCAGCACACTTTGGTCTCACTCGTGCGTAATTGAGAAAACTTTTGATGAACTCACTCATCCTAAAATTTCTTCCTACCAAGCACACTGAACTGCGAAGTTCTTAGCAAATAGGTCCATCGAAAGAAGATGTACCTTGTTGATATAGTCTATCAAACCTTTTGAAAGCTCAACTCGTGGTATCATAATTATTTGTATTGATATTTTAAATCTTATAAGGGATGATTTTTATAAGTATGATATTTTTTTTATTTGAATTTTGATTTCCAAGATTCTAAGTTAATCATACAATATAGACCAAAAAGTGCTTAAAATTATCATTAGCATATTTGAAATTAGGTTTCTCGCTCTCCTCTTCTGCGTATGGCGAAGGGAAAGAGAGGAAGGCCCAAGGTTAATTCCTTGTCGAGTAAGCAAGAGAACGTGAAGGACGGTGTTCAGAAAGATCAACAAGAGGAAGCACAATCTCCGAGCACTCCATTGGTGTCTCGATCTCCATCAATGGTGGAGAATTGTGCAACGACGACTGATGCCCTAGGAACCAAGAGAACGTCGAAGGTATTGCTGTCCATGGAGGAGGCTTGTGAGGAGATTGTACATGGGTCAACCACAAACACTAGTGGAAAAAAACGTATTTGCTGCTTATCATTTGCTGCGGTTTGTGTATATAGGCAGCAATATATAGGAAAAAGAATAAGAAAAAAAAAATAACCGTTAATTGCTGCGGTTTTAAGGTTTAACCGCAGTAAATGCTCCATTGTAACATGAATTGCTGATGTTAATGTGGGGCCCGCAGCAAATACGTTTAAAGCAGTTTAATAATTGTATCAACAACATTAATTGCTGCGGTTTATCCTTTTGACCGCAACAAATAGCATAAAAATGGCGCCCTACTTTTTAAGGTTTATATTTTCATAAAACCCTTAAGCTTCTGTTTCATTACCAAAAACGAACACACGCACGACGAACACAACAGTTTATCTTCTCCATACTCAAACTTTAAACTTTTACTGTTCTTATTATAGTTCATCATCAAACTTCATCATCTTCTCCATTGAAAAAACGCTTCACAAAAGTTACGTACAGCAGTTCTTCATCATCTTGTTAGTTCTTAAACAGTTCTTCATCTTCTTGGTTCATAAACCCACGAAATTTAATACTTCGGTCTTGTTCATCTTCAAAACCCACGACATTAAGGTATTTTTTCTCCTTTTAATTTGTTAAGCATTTATGTTTTGCAAGATATTCATGAAAAAACTCGAACATTATGGCAACCATTTGTATATATACTAATTTTGTTTCTCTGTTTTTCGTTGTAGATAACATAACCCACAAAATCAGGTAATTATATTTATTTTACTAATTTGCAAGTTCATATCTTTATTGTTTAACATGTGATTTAGTAATGTAGTGAATTTTTGTTTGAATTGTTATTTGCAAATGATATGTACTGTTTTGCTTTTGCTTGTACTGTGTTCGTTTCTTGCTGCTGTCATGTGCTAAATTAATTTTGCCTTTTGCTTTTCCTTACTCTTTATGCTCTTGTTTATATAAAATTAATTTCATTGACATATATCTATTTGCATATTCTTATTATCATGTGCTAAATCCTAAATGTTGATGAATCATGAAAATTTATGAGTTAATTTGACGAGTTCTTAATTGATAAACTTATGAAAAATGTGTTACTAGTGAGTTATGTGATAATGAGGATTTAAGTGTGGATTACAATTTTAGTAGTAGATTATTCTAATGATTTGGTTTTGTTTAGTTTAGTATTCTTGGATGTGGCAGTAGTCTTTTTGAATATTGCTAATAGGAAAAAAATTGGTTTATTTTAGTTTAATAGTTTATGAGTTAATTGGCAGTAATCTTTTTGTTTAGTTTAATAGTTTATCTTGTTAATTTGATGGCCAAGGAGGAATTGAATAGAGCTAGTATGCGTAAAGTTATCATGATGATTGTGGTGGATACAAATTCAAGAGATAGGGTAGATGTCTTTGAGAATTGTTGATATTGGTGAATGTATTGAATAATTATTGTTTCTTGAATGGATTAGGAGAGTCTCACGAAAATCATTGTTTTATTTAAGTGAATAGTTTGACAATAAGGAAGAGATTATTGGACTTGGTATGTATATGAAGTATGTATATTTAGGGTTAAATAGATTTGGTATAAATAAGAGTATATTTTTTTAGGGTTAAATATGTTTGTTATAAATAAGTATATATGTTTAAAAGTTGTGTATTAATTTTGTTTTGAATCAATTAATCACACTAATTAGGATGACAAACGATCATTCTTGGATGTATGGAAGCATTGAATCGTCGGAATTTATTGATGGCGTATTAGAATTTATTGATGGCGTAAAGTAGCTCAAACTTGGTTTGTTACGCACGAAACTTGGCACACAACACTATTTGGCATATATTATTGTGTTGAAATGGTTAGAATTGAAAATAATAGTCATATGCTAGAAATTACGTGTTAAGTTGCGATTTTAAGAGTTTTTAAGCGTTTTTGTCAATTTCGCGCGTAAAGTAGCTCAAACTTGGTTTGTTATGCACGAAACTTGGCACACAACACTATTTGGCATATATTATTGTGTTGAAATGGTTAGAATTGAAAATAATATTCATATGCTAGAAATTAGGTGTTAAGTTGCGATTTTAAGGGTTTTTAAGCGTTTTTGTCAATTTCGCGCGTAAAGTAGCTCAAACTTGGTTTGTTTTGCACGAAACTTGGCACACAACACTATTTGGTATATATTATTGTATAGAAGTTGTTAGAATTGAAAATCATAGTCATATTCTAGAATTTACGTGTTAAGTTGCGATTTTATGCGTTTTTAACCGTTTTTGACACTAACATCAATTTTCTCTTAGTGGTTTCAACAACCTTCTTCTTTCGTTGAATGCGGCTACTACGCGCTGAAGTACATGAACGATATTATAAAATCCGTGAAGGAGTTTGGAGTCGAAAATATAGATGCCGTAAGTATTTGTTAGTACGTTGTTAAATAATTCTTATTGGTAATCGTCTAATGTTTAATTTATATTAATCGTCTTTTGATTTTATATTATATTATAGGTTTAAAACGACATTTCGAGGGAAACACGCCCTTTGAGAAGTGGAGAGATGCGCGAATTAAAAGACAAGATTGCCGTGTATCTTGCTAATTTTTGTCCTTGATAAAGTGTAAATAATATAGATTATTTTTAGGACTTTATTATATATATATATGTACGTACATATCATATTATATTATCGAGAGTTTTTTATTGCAAAGAGATTATTGGTGATTATCATTGGATTATTATTGGATTAATCATTGTTATTTTACATTATTATTGGATTATTATTAGAATAAAACGAAAAAACAAAAAAAAAAATATCTATTTGCTGCGGTCAGCCCCCAAAACCGTAGCAAATAAGTGCCATTATTTGCTGCGGTTATGGGGGTTGACCGCAGCAAATAATACCACTTATTTGCTGCGGTTTTGGAGACTGACCGCAGCAAATAATACCCTTTTTTGCTGCGGTTTTTAACCGCAACATTTAAAATAGGCTATTTGCTGCTATCACTATTGCTTGGGGCCAAAACCGCAACAAATAATGACATTAGTATTGGAGATGTATCATGACATTAGTTGGAAGATTGGTGAAACCAGTGAGGTTAGATAATGCCACTCAAAAGAGGGAGAAGATTACATTTACGAGGGTCTTGATTGAGATGGATATCACAAAGCAGTTTCCAGGTGACATTCAATTTGAGAATGAACAGGGAGTAAGAGTTTCATACAGTGTTGAATATGAATGGCATCCCCCTTTAAAAGAGGTGCCAAAGCAAAAGAATAACGAACCTGTGCGGAAGATATGGAGACCAAAGCCTCAGTAACCAGTGGTAGAAAGGGCCACTCCTGATAAACACAATGCTATCATCACTACAGAAGTGCAGGGCTCAAGTGAGGAAGAAGAGTTTATTCCAGTCAAGAAGAAGAGTTCAGGATCGAAGAGGAACGTGAAGCAAGTGCAGTTGCACACTGCAAACATTTTTGAGCCAATCCAATTGGAGGAAGATGGGGCGGAGCACCATGCATTGGATCATGATTCTCTCATGTCCAATGGATAATATTCTCATCTGGAATGTGAGAGGCTTGAATAAGCCTCATAAGCAAAAGGAGGTGAGTAATTTCCTTTTGCATCAGAAAGCTGGTATGACTTATCTTCTTGAAACTAAAATAAATGATAATTTTAGTAGTGTGTATGCAAATATGTTTCAAAATTGGTGTGTTTCTACTAACTTTAATAAGCATAAAAGTGGAAGAATTCTAGTAGCATGGTTGAGTCAGAATTTTTGTGTTGAAGTTAAGTATGCATTTGATCAATGTTTGCATCTTAATGTAAGCAGATGACTTATAATATGTCTTTCTGACTTACGGTGGTCTATGCTTTTAATGATAATGAGCGGAGACAATCCCTTTGGAAGGACTTGCATACATTAGGGGATCACATTGACACCCCTTGGATGATTGCTGGGGATTTTAATTGCCCTCTTTAATATGATGATAGAATTGGGAGTCAGGTGTCTCATGCTGAATTAAGAGACTTTCAATACACTGCAAATTGCTGTAATATAGTGGATTTAGTGTGTGCTGGCCCCAGGTACACACTTGGAATAATAAGTAAGCTGGTTCTAAGAGAGTGATGAGTAAGCTCGATAAATGCTTGGTTAATGAGGAGTGGATCAATGGGTTTCCAGAATCCTTCACTCAGTTTCACCATGAGGGGCTATATGATCATTGTCTGGCGATTGTTCATTTCAATAGGGCACAGGTGGTTAGGAAACATGCTTTCAAATTCTTGACATGTGGACCCATCACCCTGAGTTTATGGACACTGTTAAGGAAGGATGAAAAATTCCAATTACTGGAGTACCTATGTATCAGATTGTCAAGAAGCTCAAAAATTGCAAATACAAGTTGAAGGAATTGAACAAACGACACTTTGATAACATAGAGGAGCAGTATGTTGCAGCTAAGGAGGGTTTTGAAATGAGTCAGCAACTTCTTTACCAGTTTCCAACTGATCCCATCATTTTTGAGTATGAAAACTACATGGCAACAACTTTTAGAACAGCTAAGAAGGCGTATTTGAGTTTTTTTATCTCAGAAAGAAAAGATAAAGTGATTGACTGCAGGGGATGAAAACACTAAGTTTTTCCATCAGACTATTAAAGTGAGGAATCATCAACAGAGGATTTTGCAGATCACTGGGATTGATGGTAGTATTAGAGATTCTCCAGATACTATTTTCCAAGCCTTTGAACAATTTTATAAACAACTATTGGGCTCTTCCAACAAGGATAGGAATCATGTTCAACAGGAGATTGTAAGCCTAGGTCCGGTGGTAGATGAGGCTTAAGTAGAGTGGATGCTGCAAGACTTCACAGATGAAAGGATCAGGAAAGCCATGTTTTCCATTCCTAATTCGAAGGCTCCTGGTCCAGATGGGTACAATTCAACTTTTTTCAAGGCTGCATGGAGTGAAATTGGAGGAGATGTGTGTGCTGCTATTCGGGATTTCTTTAATACATGCAAAATGCTTAAGGAGCTGAATTGCACAAAGTTGACTTTGATTCCTAAGGTTTCCCATCCTACAAAAGTCACAGAGTTCAGACCTATAGCATGTTGCAACACTTTGTATAAATGCATCACAAAGCTTACTTGTAAGAGGTTAAAGGTCATCATGCCTAATTTGATCTCTCCTAATCAGTCTGGGTTTATTGAAGGAAGGCAGATTGTGCAGAATGTTAGTATCATCCAAGATCTGGTGGGTCTTTATAACAGGAAATCCACTCCCCCTAGTTGCTTACTGAAAGTAGACATAAGAAAAGCTTATGACTCAGTGAACTGGGACTTTCTTCAGGAGATGTTGACTTGTATGTAGTTCCCCAAAAGGTTTATAGAATGGGTTATGAGCTGTGTGACCACCCCCTCTTACTCAATTTGTGTCAATGGCTCTACCCAAGGTTTCTTTCAAGGAAAATAAGGTCTAAGACAGGATGATCCTATGTCTCCCTTGCTTTTTGTGATTTGTATGGAGTATTTGTCTAGGCTTCTGCAACATGTGAGCAATAATGCTGATTACAAGTTTCATTATAGATGCAAATCACTGAAGCTGAATCATTTGGTGTTTGCAGATGACCTTATTCAGTTTTGTAGAGGAGATGAGAAATCCATTATGCTAATATGCAAGCTTTAGCCACTTTTGCTAGAGTCTCAGGCCTTGTTGCTAATACAGGTAAATCTGCTCTTTATGCTTGTAATATAGAGGAAAATATCAAAACAAAGGTATTGAATCAAACTGGATTTGTGGAAGAAGACCTCCCTTTTCATTACTTGGGTGTGAAAATTTCAGCTAGGAAGCTCTCAGCTTCAGATTGTGAGTTCCTAGCTGATAAGATTGTGTCCAAGTTCAGAACATGGGGTGTACGAACTCTTTCTTATGCAGGCAGAGCCCAGTTAGTGAATGCAGTGCTTCTGAATCTTCATAGCTATTGGGCATCTATCTTTGTCATCCCTAAGAGAGTGATTGATCAAGTCATTTCAATATGCAGAAATTATCTCTGGACCGGTAAGTCTCTGAACTCTAAGAATGCATTGATTGCTTAGGACCTGGTATGCAGGCCAAAGAGTGAAGGGGGTCTAGGATTTAAGGAGACTCATACCTGGAATTTAGCTATGATAGGAAAATATGTTTGGTGCATTGCAAACAAAGTTGATAACTTATGGGTTAGATGAATTGACCATGTGTATTTAAAGAATTAGGAGTGGAAGAATTACACTCCTAATGCAAAGGCTAGCTGGTATTGGAAAACATTGTGCAATGTCAAAGACAAGTTTAGAACTGGCTATGAGCAGAATAAATGGGTGTTCAGGTCACAGGGGTATACTACTTCCACAGGGTACATGTGGCTTAAGGGGGAGTGTAATGATGTAGGGTGGTCTAATTGGGTATGGAACAGACTCAATATTCCTAAGGCTAGCTTTATTAGCTAGCTAATTGCATGGAGAAGAATTCAGACTTTTGACAGGCTGAAGAGGTATGTAAATGTAAGAGATGATTAGTGTCCCCTGTGTCAACAAGCTGAAGAAAATGTAGATCATGTGTTTGTGAGGTGTACTTATACTCAAAAATGTATTGAAGGTCTTTGCAATCTAATGCATATTCAATGCAAGTGTGAGTACTTTGAGGAGTTGGATAACTGGCTCAGGGATCCAATTAAGGACAGATTTAAGGCAAAAGTTATTAGAAGTTGCTTTTTTGTCTCCTATATCAAATTTGGGGGCAAAGGAATCAAGTGGTTTGGGAAGGAAAAATTCACCTTCCTAAGGTGATTGTTAGAAGGGTTAGAGATCAATGCTATGGGAGAATCTCTAATATTTTACCTGTGAAGACTAGTATTAACAATAGGCAATAGTTTTCTGAAGTACTCTCTGAACAAGGATGAGGTGTTTGGAGGGTTGGATGGTTGCTTGCTTGACACACGTCTGTGCCTTAGGGTCTTAGCCGTGCTAGTGTTTTGCTTCTTTGTTTTGTTGGTCTTCTTAGACTTTGAGCAGTTTTGTAATGAGTTTGCTGCAGATGATTGGTCTAGCCCCTGAACCCTTCTTAGAAGGTTGATGAGGTTTTGACAATGATGCTGATGAAACCTCATAGGTTTCCATGGATGTTTGTAACCTTTGGTTGTATTGTTTTGTTTTCTTTGCTTGTTAAAAATTTTTTTTTACCTTTCCCCCCCAAAAAAAAGTTAATCATACAATTGATAACAACCTATTTGATATTTATAATGATATACTAGTATAAAAACACATTAATGCACAAAATTTTAATATTAACATATATAAAAATATAATTATTTCTACTCCATAATTTCTAAGTGAATTGATATAATACATAAAATTCAAGAGAAGAACAAAAAATAACAGAGAGAGTATGATAGAGTAAAGACAAATAGAGTAGATGAAGAAATTTTAAAAAAATCATTATAAGAGTTAGTTGAAAAATAAATTTCTAAAAGAGAGAAAAATAATAAATCTATCTATAATTTATAATCTATCTATCTATCTATAATCTATAACTATTACTAAAACAAAACATTGCTTACATAATCACTATTTAACATTGCTTATGTATTACACCCTTCATAAAAATTTTCCATCCAACACTCAATGATGATGTCTTATTTTTATGACAATTATTTATATCTTTGACTTTATTACTGTCTAATTATGACGATAATATTATCCATATTGGTAAATTTTATGTACTTTATATCACATCATTTAATGTATTAGAAAACTATATATATTATTTCTTTTTTTTCAATTGTTTATAAAATCTTTTTAATTTTATTTATTAAGTGAGTATTATTTAGTGTATTGGATATTTTGAGATAATAATATACTTTTATTAGTATTTTTTTATTTATACAATTGGTTACTTAAATGCAATGCTTAATTTTAATATGATTCAAGTTGTGACTATCTTTATGTAAGTCAATTATATTTTTATGACAAAAATTAATTTTTTTTGTTTAAACTTTATAAAATAATTTTACATATATTTTATGTTAAATTTGATTTTGAAATGTGTTTTAATAGTTGCAATACTTTATATATAGGAAAAATTACCCTAATAATCCAACATTTCACTCATTTTTCTATAATAATCTCAACTTTTGATTAATTCTGATTAATTCCAACTTTATTTGGTGTGTTGCTTGGAATGCACTTAAATAACTCATAACCTGTTAATCAAGTCATCTTCTTATTAAAAAAATAAAAATAAATTAAAAGCTGAAAAAACAATTACCTCCTATTTCTTGGCCTTACTACTGATAATCCTAACCACCCTTCCCCTCGACGATCGAGAATAACTCCTATATGCCCACCCTTCACCCAACCATAATTATTTGTGCGCACAATGTAAAATATGATACAAATCATACAATATATATAATGTATACAACTATTCAGAGTGAAATGAATTATAACTATAATGTAAAATTTATTTCTTAAGATTTTAGCTTCTTAATTTATACAAATATGTCAGAAAATTTAATAAAATTATGTATCGCACATGCACTATTTAGTAAGAAAATGAACTTTAAATAAAAAGCATTGGTAAGAATGCTCTACCATGCAACAAAATTAAGTCAAATCTCCTTAAATTCCTTCATGCGGTCACGCCATTTATAATTTCGTTGATTACGATTTAACAAAAAACAATACAACTTCCTTCAGAAAATTAACTTAAAAAAAAAAAAAAAGAATTTCGTCCGAAAAAATGACGCCGCGTATATAAACCACGAGACTCGTTTTCAAAGAGTACTCTAGAGAAAAAAGTAGATAGATTTTGGGTCATTCTTTGGTATTTTTGATAATTTTAGGTTAGGGATTTTAGAATTTGCCTCATATGTAACCATTTTCAACTAATAATAATTAGTCTTTTAATAGATCGTCTTTTTTAGAAACATATATTAAGTCCAACTTATTAAAGATTAATGTTTACTTATCATGCCTAGTCTTTTTAATGCTAACTTACCATATCCTTAATGCCTACTATCAATATTTTAAGTGTCAATTTAAATCATTTTTAGCATCTATTTATAATATTTTAAAAAATATTTAATACACCAGACCAATTAAAGAGGATTTCTAGACAGTATCTCGGAAGAATTTGTATTTCTACAATGTTATCATCAAAGGAATCCAATTCTTCACAACAAGGAAATGTTTCATCTAGACCGCCATTAAGGAAAACCCACTTTCGTTAAGGTCGATCAACTGAAACCTGGCTCTAGTGGCCATAATCTCACTCTGTTTAAGTTCCAACATTGTTTTGAAGAAAGGAAGATCCGTTTCTCATAACCGTCGTCATACTCAAATTGCCGAGTGCGTTGTTGGTGATGAAACTGGTATTATCATCTTCACTGCTCGCAATGATCAAGGTATTTTTTTTGACAATTAGGGTTTTGATATGTTAATTTTTTCTAGTCCTTGTTTTTTCTTTTAAGTGTGTTGAGTTTTAATTTGTTTTCTGGTTTGATTAGTAGAAAACCTAGTTTCTTTCTATTTAGCTTGCATTTGTGTATTCTTTTTACTTGTGTGATTGAATTTGATGAAAATATTCTTTTTGAACAATATCTGGGGAGATTTGGGATGATTTCAAGTGTTTCCAATCGTAAATTTTTTCTGTGATTGAATTTCATGAGGTTATTCTTTTTGAACAATGTTTGTGATATTTGGATGATTTTAAATGTTTGCAATTGTATATTTAGTGTTATTGAAATTCTAGACATTATTTTTTTGAACAGTCATTGATACTTGTAGAGTACCCATTTCTATTAAATTTATTGTGGACTTTCTCGCATTGAAACTGATGGGAAATCTGTTGCTTTGAAATATTTATATCACGTAACGATTCACACTTTTGGTTTTCGTTTCTCTGGTATTCTGTCTACGTTATATAAATTGTCAGATAATTCTGGATGCATTTTTCCAGGATGTAGTTTTTTGATGTAGAATAGCTGCATCTAGGCTTTACAATTGACTCATATGGGGTCTAATTAGGTACTAATTCGTACCCACTACCCACAAGTCTGCTTAGTTATAAAATGCAGTGGTGTACCTCCATCATCAGAGGTCCAAACTTCAAAGCAAAAAATAAGCTTTTGGAAATAAACAGCTTAGTTGTGTTTTTGGTGCCTCCTGTGCCTCCTCATTTGCTTACCTGAGCTTTTTTGAGGTGATTTCTAGCTAGAATGCTAGATTAGTTGTAGAACATAGAGGAAACATACTTCTGTCTTTGTTGCTTACTGTGAGTCATTGTGCAGTGCTTGTTAGTTGTGAATTTGTACTTGATGATAGTTTTATACTATCCTTAATTGATATCCTTATTTTCTTTCATTGTTTAACTCATTTGCCTTAATGGGAGTGGCTTGTTTAGTGTTGGGAACATGGGATCAACATTGGCAATTTCATCGTTACGTTCAACTCATTTGATGGTTAGTAGTTAGCTTTGTGTTGGTTGTTGTTATAGCCATAGTTATCAGAATTCTGATTCTGATTTACGATTCTACGATCTTACGATCCAAAAATGGGCGACCCATCCGAATTGTAGGTAGGATCTTAATGTGGTAGAATCGTGCGATCCTACTTAGCTTAAGAATTTAGGTGGTAGGATCATAACACGATTCTACGATTCCACGATCTAATGATTCGATTCTACATGGGTAGTTTCAATCGCAAAATATTTTCATATAATACAAATTTCACTATGTGTAAATAAAAACTTAAAATAATTATATAAATACTTTTATGTAGTGTTTGGAAACAAATATTTCATTTCAAATTATAAATTTCAATTATGAAATCATTAATGAAAAATTTGAGAATGACAAGGTTTGGACAGTCATTCTCAAATTCTCAACTTTAACTACTTTTACAATGGTGGAATTTAATCCAAATCCAAATTTGACAATTTTTGATTTGCCAAACAATTGATTTGAGCCAATTTCAAATTTCCAAATGAAATCATCGTTCCCAAATATAACATTATAGAATTCAAGTTTTTTTTGATTTGCTGTTTAAAATTGATTATTAAAATTATTTTTTTAAAATAAACTTAAGGGATGAAGTCGTTTTATTTGCACCTTAAAACTTAAATAGATAACAAATATAATTGATAATCAGTAATCCAAAGCTCATTAATGCATATTTGTAGGATCACACGATCATACGATCTGATTCTACCGATTTAAATCCTACCCCCTCAACGATCCTAGGTAGAATCTCGATCCTAATAACCTTGGTTATAGCCAATGTTTCGCTGCTTTCTTAGTCAAAAAGTTTGTTCAAATTTTCTTTGGGAGTTGTCAACCAATTGAAATTATTTTGTGTTTTAAAAGTTCGCTTTGAATTGATGTTTAGTTATAGCCTAGGGTGTATAGTCCTATATGTCTTTGAAATATGATGATTACTTGGCATCTTAACTAATTTCCAAAAGGATATATGCTCCATGGTTGTGGACGATTGACTTAGGATATGTGCAATTGTATTAATTGATCTCATGGAGACTTTCATTGTATTTGGATAACAGTTTTGGAGAGAAAAGAAAGGGAGGGAAGGAAAAGGAAGGGAAGAAAGTTTTTGAGAGAAAAGAAAGGGAGGGAAGAGGAAGGAATAGAAGGGAATGGAAGGGAAGAGAAATGGAAGGGAAATAGCTCTTGTTTGTATAGGAGAATGGAAGAGAAAAAAGGAAGATGAGAGTTTTCCTTTCAAATCTTTTAAACTCTGGAGAGATTGAAACCTTAACAACAAGTATCCATTAAATCCTTCCAATTCCCTCCCCTTCCCTCCAAATCCCTTTCTTTTCAGTTTGCTATTCAAATAAGAGATTCTCCAAATTCATCCCCTTCCTTTCCCTCCATTTCCTTCCATCCAAACACACCCTTTATATTATTATGAATATTTTTTGAATGAGAACTCATCTCCAAGTTCAATCATGTGGTTCGGAGGCCTTGTTTGTTCTATGCTGTTTCAGTTGTTCTTACTCTAAAAACCATGTAAAGCTTTTTGGCACAAAACTTCTATTAGATCTGTATTATAAAAAGAATTGCAACCTTGCTAATTTTCCTGCGAAGTGCAAACTTAAATAAGCAATAATAGGCCATATTACAGTTTACATCTTTCAAGTTACTGCTTTAAACTATAGTCTAGTTGATGGAAATGGTGCCATTTCTTGATCTTATATGGTAAGTTCATAGAATGGTTCATTTTATTTGAATGTTAGTGTAAAGTTGGTTTATAGTCATACATAAAGTTCATGCTCATGGTCGTTATGAAACCTATTGTAAACTAGAATACTTGAATGACCAACTTAAGCTTTTTATCATTTTTTGCTAATTTTTATAGTTTCATTTCTGCACACGCAAGAATATTGGGATTCTTGAAATGCCACTCATTGTTTCTAATATTTTGCTTTCTTTTCTTCCTGACTCGTACAACGTGTGCATTTATTTTGGTACTTACATTTATTCATGTTGACTTCCATCAGGAATATCACTGGTTCATATAGCCAACAACCCGACCCCAATGTTTTGTGTTTGGGTCTTTGGTATTGTTGTTGTCGTTACTACTGCACTCACATAATCTCACTGTGGCCCACTCGTGTGGACACGGGACACCTTTGGGCTCGGGCCCACAAACCCACGAGTCAAGAGAGTTGACTTGCACATATACTTTGTGAAGTATGTCAACCCACTATTTTATTAATGGGATCTTGTCTCACATGTGAAGTATGGACACAACAAGGGATTGTGGTAAATGTTTTTTTTTTCTTGGTTGATTATCTATGGTTTGCTAATATTTTTCTCTGTGCTTAGTTAATGTGATGAGCCTGGTACAACCATTAATGTTCGAAATGCAAAGATTGACATGTTTTAAGTGAACAATGAGACTTGCAGTAGACAAGTGGGGTCGTATTGACGTCACTGAACCAGCTACATTCACGGTGAAAGAAGACAACAATCTGTCCTTGGTTGAGTACGAGCTTGTCAATGTCACAAAATCGTGATCTTTAAGCTAGTAGATATCTCCCAGTGCAAAGTAAGTTTTTGGGTTAGTCGAACTTATTCAGTCATTATATGCGTGGGCAATTGTTGAATGAATAGCTCTTTTGATTGAAGAAGGATATTAGGAAAATAGTAACTGGTTATGTTATATGGGTTTTGGAATGTGTATATGAATTCTGGATGTGGGATTGTAAAAGGGAGTCGCTAAATTTCGCCACCCCTTTTCATTTTATCGCCACCCCTTTAAAATTACATTTTTGCCCTTGTACTTTAAAAAATTACAAAATTGCCACTATACTTAAAAATTAATTAATAAATGTAAATCACGCTTAATAACACTAATAAGAATTTAATGCGTAAGATTTGTCTATATATATCGAATTCTGAGATGCGTATGAAGTACGAATTCAAACACGGTACTATCTCTCTAAAAACTGGTACTATCTCTCTAAAAAGTGTTAAAGAAGTCGTAACCCGTAATTGGTTAAATATGGCTAACGAAAGCGACTATGAGTCGGATGCGGTACGTAAAGTTGTCGTTGGAAAATAAAAAAAAAAAGGCGCACAAAAGTTGGCGACTGAACCACGGTTCAACTGCACAAAATTGGGCGACTGAACCATGGTTCAGGCACAAAAATCTGGGCGGCTGATCCTAGGTCCAATCGCCCAAATTTGTGCGGCTGAACCATGGTGCTGTCGCCTAAATCTGGGCGACTGTGAATTTTTTTATTTATTTTCCGTATTAATTTTTTTTAAATTATTATTATTATTATTGTTAGTACTATTTTTTATTTTCCGTATTAATTTTTTTTTTATTTTCCGTATTAATTTTTATTGTTGATAAATTTAAATTTTTAAGATTTTTTTATTTACGTAATGTTTTTATTATTATTAAAATTGTTATTTAATCTTGTCATTATTATAATTTTTATTGTTGATAATTTTAAATTTTTTAGATTCATTTATTTACGTAATGTTTTTAATTTGTTGTTGTTGTTGTCATTATTATTATTGTAGTCATTAATGTACTTAATTTATATTATTTATATTTTAAATTTGCAGGAGTTTGAAAACTTTGGAGACAACGTAGACTACTCCGGTAGCTTTGTTACGGATAGGAAATTTATCTCCTTAGATGAGTTACATAGTTGGGCCGATGCGATAGCAATAACAATCGGTTTTCAATTTACACGTGCTTCTTATAAAAAGAAAGAAAGACGTTCTAGAGTTAGTGTCTATTTAAGATGTCACCGCTATGGTAATATTAGGGGTGATGTACATAATCTAGATAATACTGCCCGACCTGTATCTAAAAGTAAAAGTTGCGGGTGTAAATTTATGATTGTAGGAAGTAGTCGTAAACCACCAGAAAGACCTTGGACGGTAAGGGTGTGTCCTGGTGAAAAGGGAAAACATAACCACCCGTTCTTGGTGTATAGAGATGGTCATGTAAGGGCAAATAGGATTAATGTAGATATTCGGGAGCACATACGACAGCTTAGTGCAACCGGAATGCAACCGGCCTTTATTATGAATTCTATTAGAGATAATTTTCCTGGTTTTATGCTAGTATGAATCAGATATATAATATTAGACAATCAATAAGGAGAGAAGAGATGGAGGGTAGGACTCCCCTTCAACACTGTCTTCATATGGCCACAGAACTTAATTATGTGGTATGGATAGACTTGGATAACGAAGGGCAATTGAGCAGACTATTAATTGCAAATCCTACCTCTATCCAAATGATACGTACGTGGCCGTATGTTGTGCTGATAGATACAACGTACAAAACGAACAAACAAAAGTGGCCACTATGTGAAGTGATCGGAATGACGCCAACCAATCACAATTTCTTGGTTGCGTTTTGTTTGATGCGAGATGAAGCGGCTGTGTCGTATTCGTGGGTTGCGTCTTAATTACGTTCAATGTTTTGTTTAATGTAGATGTGCGGCATTTGTTATGCATCTGGCATATTGGCAACGACGTTGAGAACATGGTGGACAAGTTGTGGGGCGGCAAGAAATATCAACAAGGGCAGGTATTCAGGAAAAGTAGATGGAACCTCTTGGTTGAAAGTTCTACGATCGAGGAATATGAAGAGAGATGGCAAGTGATCGTCAGTACGTGGTCGGTTAGGAACAAAAAGGTCGTTCGGTTTTTGACTGGAACATGGATTCCACTGAGAGAGAAATTTGTTTGTGCGTGGACGAATGATTGTTTACACTTGGGTAATCAGACTACCAGCAGAGTTGAAAGCCAACACTCGTCTTTTAAGAATTACCTTGATAGCGGTAATAGCTCATTCGATACCCTTTTCAAAAGGGCGCACGCACAGATTACAAATCAGCAAGCTAGAATCCGACAAGCACTACAGGAATCCATGTCTTCTGTACCAAGATCGATGCGACAGCATTACTTTAGACCTCTATATCGCCACGTATCTCTCTATGCCTTGGAGCAGCTCCAGCTTGAGTATAACCGCATGTTAGAACTCGGTGATTTTGTGTTTAACAAATGTGGTTGTGTACTTCAACAAACCCATGGATTGCCGTGTGCATGTTATTTATATATGTCCATCGGATCACATGGTGCTTTGTATTTGGATGACATTCATGAATTCTGGAGTACTTTGAGGTACACAGAGGTAGCAGACGAAACCGATGAAGGAGTACGATACGCGAACGCCAATGACAAAGAGTACTTTCAATCTCTGGTCGATGAAGTCCTCAAATCTGATCCCGCTGTTGTTCGCCGAATGTCTCAGTTACTTGAATATGAACTACACCCAGATGGTGCGGAAATACCTGAGCCTTACGCTAGTCCACCAAGAAAGGGAAGACCAAGCACAAGTAAAACCATGAGAAGGAGAAAAAGTTCATTTGAATATAGCAGATCATCTTCTCGCGGTCGAGGGTCTAGATCTTCTTCCTGCGGGAGATCTAGTGGCAGATCTAGTGGCCGAGAGACGCAATCTTCAGTAGGAATTAAGTTCAGTTTCAACTTATCCGGTACTTGACTTTATTTTTCGTTTTTTGCATTAATTCGTCTCAGTTTACGCATATTAACTTTATTTACATTTATTGTAGATGATCTTGGAGGTCGAGATTTTTTACAGTTTTCATGGCCTAATAACATCCCATTCATCCTTCCTCCTTACTTGTTCGACTGGATTGATGTGTTAGGTGATGGTAATTGTGGATTTAGAGCAATTGCCGTCACAGAGCTGGGAGGCGAGGAAGCATGGCCTCTTTTAAGACGTGCTATGAGTATGGAAATGCAAATGAACAGAGCGCAATACCTAACTTTGTATCTATCCCAGGAGTCACTAGACGAGGCTATATTCAGAATAGGTTCACACGTTAATGGGCCTGCTCCTTTCATGCACTGGATGGATGCATCGATGGCTTTGTACTCTGCAGCAACATTTCTAAACATTGCCATTGCTTATTATGGTTTTGCTGACGGTGATTCGCAATACAACTGTTTGGTTCTCCCGTTAAGGAAAGCATCGGGCGTGAATAGTGTAAATAAAGTAATACATATATGTTGGGTTAATGGAAATCATTTTGTTCAACTTTTAATGAACGATGATTCGTCCCCTCTCCCGCCGATCCATCCACGTTGGAAACAAGCAGCTGACAATTTCACCAAACATCTTGACACACATTTCAGTACGAGGATTATGCTCTGGAATAATCTATGCGGGCCACGATCACGACCAACTAATACCACCGCTGACGATGCTGTAAATTTAGATACTCCATAGTTTGTATATAATCCATAATTATACTATTGTGTATACGAATGACATTCATTGACGAAAAGAAATGCAATAATTAATGTAAAATAGTTTCAGTACAGACTATGCAGGGTCATGCCCTTTAAAAATTTGCCATTCTTCAAATAAATCTCTACAATGATTAAGGTATATTTCTAACGCATGTCGTTGACGGGGTTCAAATCCGCAAGCTTAGCAGGTAGTCTTGCCACTGGAGCGAATCGACTGGGCCATTCATTCAGGAACTGAAAACACAAAAGGATAATGTCCGTTATTAATTCATTAAAAAAAACTGAAAAAAAATGATAATAAAACTCACGTATTCAGATCTGCTCTGAGAAGGACCAGGACCGGAAGTAGGCCCTTCGTCCGGGGCTATGTACGGGTGTGAGCACACTCTGAACCAATCAACGTAATTAGGTTCAGCCTCTGAAGGAACAGAAGCCCGACGAAGTCCCTGCTCAACAAGGCGGGCACTATAGGGGAACCTACTCCATGACTCCAAATATACAGCAGAAGAAGGAAAGGTCACGTAGTAGGTACCGTGTGCCGGTCGGAGAGCCTTGGCTGGTCTAATAGGAGCGGGAGGAATAGCCTGCACGAACCCAATCTGTCGCAATGTCCGCTCCGGCAAATACACCTCCACAACATCAAAGCACGTGATACCCCCGATTACGGTGGTGCGTGGGTGATCATTCAGCAACGCACCAGCAGCAGAATTGTAGGGAGTCCATTCAACCTGCATACAAGCGAAGTTCACAAAAAAGTACTATAAATTGAAAACCACATGCATGACAAAATGTAATGTACAATACCTGAGTCTCCGTCAATGAGTCAAGAACCTTGCGGCAGTCCCTCAACCTGTCCAGCTCACGACATGGTTTTTTCGGTGTCCACATCTCCGCCCTAGTCATGTTTGGCACATCTTCTCGGCGAGCATGAGGGCGGAAAGCGGGAAAGTATTCATAGATCCATGTCTGGAGCAATGTGAGGCATCCAGCAATGGTCTTGCAACCAGCCTTAGATGCCATTCCGAGCTGCCTGTACAAGAACGCCAAGGTCACCGCACCCCAGGCCACGTCCTGCTGATCGTCGTTCATGGCAAGTATCGGGTGAGGTCGCATGCCAATTCTGGACTTATCCGCCAACAAGGTAGAGCCGATGACAGCCATGTAGTACGCTGTCTTCTGGGTATCCATGGCCTGCGACCTATGACACAGCCGCATCAATTCAGCAACGCTTATGCATCCGCTGGTGAATGAACCTTTACGCCGAAGCTCAGACAGAGGCTCCCCGAACAGATTGGTGATACCAACCTCCCACTCCGCCTCCGAAGACTCAGTCGGCAGAGAACCTTCAATAGAAATACCCAATATGCGTTGCACGTCGTGCAACATAATCGTCATCTCTCCCCAGGGCATGTGGAAGGAGTTCGTATCCAGCTGCCACCTCTCGACGAACGCCAATATCAAAGCACAATCGATGTGCTGGTGCATAATGACCGGTAGTCGGCCGAGGGAAGTGGCAGTAGAACATCGTTTAGCGCATCGGACATATCCTTCAGTCCGATGATGGACTCCACCGGTCTCTTCCTAATACGGCAATCCAGAATCGGAGGCGTACGCTCGGAGCCGTCATAAATAAGTTTAGCTATGTGCCCGCCATAGCTAGGGATCAGTCGCGTATCTGTCGGCCCCCGGGCTGGGGTGATGTCACTAACCAGTCCGTGTTAGTGGACTGTGAGGGCCTGTTCTCTCGTGGCGGCTGATTATCGACAAAACTACATCTTGCGCGCTCAGATGCGGCAGAAGAACTCGGGCCGCCACGGGCAAATCTGCCGTCGGGGCCGCGAACAACAACCCAGTCCAATTGGCGAGACTCAGGAGCTTGGAACTGAACATCATCAGCATCATTATCATCATCACTATAAATCCCCTAACTACTCTGGAGGCTGTCAGCCTGGTCATCAACATGAGTACGCACTTGGTTCAGCGTACTCGACCTTTGGGCCTCACTGTGTCTGACAGCCTCTTCATGCCTAGCCCTCCTAGCAGAACCCGTCACCTGGAATACACGGACACTTCCCTGAACTGGCGTGTCCCGTGTCGGACACGGACACGCGACGGACACGCAAAAATTCGTGTCCGACACGCCAAATGAAGTGTCCAATATTTTAATATTTTTTCGGACACGCGGACACGGCAAGGACACGGCAAGGACACGAAAGGGACACGACAACGGACACGGCAAGCAGTCAAGGACACGTTTTTTTAAAAAAACTATTTTCCTTTCTTTTCTTCTCCGTTACTTCCCATGCTTCTGATAGATATGGTCTTGATATTGATGAATTATTACCACATTTATTATCATTATTTTCAATTTTATCATCATTTTTTCCTAATTTTTGCAACCATGAATGATTGAAACCAACCTTGAATCTCTATCTTCTTCAGAAAAAACAAAACCCAAATACATAAACCCTTTAAGTTCTTCAAATTCAAGGTCAGATAAACTCTTATTGAATCCCTTCTTTTTTCTTCTTAATCTGTTGGTAATTTCTGGGTTTATTTCCTTTAATGGAGAAGAAATCAGTTTTAATTTTATTTTTTCTGGGTTTTTTTCCTTTTTGATTTTGAATAATCTTCAAAATCTTCTGATATTTTCACAGAAAAAAATGGTTTGCAGTTTTGATGTTAGAAGAACAAAATTTAGAGAAGAATAAGAATCACTTAATTTTGTGGGGAATTTGAGGTAATTTTTTCTAGAAAGGAAATTTTAGTATGAATTGTTGGCAAAGCTGGGATTTCTAAATTTGATGTGGGTATTTCTGGGAATTTTTTGGATTTGAATGGTTTTGTCTGGAATAAATTAATAAAGATTGTAAAATTATCTTTAATTTGATATATTTATTATATTACCATTTTCGTGTCCCCGTGTCCGCCATTTTTAAGTTGGCGTTTTCCCGTACCCGTGTCGTGTCCGTGTCTGTGTCCGTGTCGGTTTTAGTGCAACCTAGCCCGTCACCCCCCTCTCATGCGGGTACTCTTTGAGTAAAGTAGGCCTTGAACTATTACCTCTCAACAATTGCCTAAAAAAATCTTTTCCTTTTCCTTGATTACCAGCCATTTTCTATAATTTTTTACAGTTTCATTCAAACATAAATAATAATTTAACAACAAAAAATTTAACATACAAATTTACACTAATAATTTATAAAACAAAACATGAACATATTTTTAATAATAAAAAAAATAACAATCACATTAAAAATAATATAATTAATTATAATAACATCCACATATATTTAATAAAAAAAAAACAATCACAATAATAAAAATAATAACATTAACAACAATAATAACATACTTCAAAATTTAAATTAATTATTCCCAAATATACGGAAAAAAAAAAAAAAACTGTAAAGGAGTCGCCCTAATTTGGGCGGCTGGACCCCGGTTCAGTCGCCTCAATTTAGGCGGTTGAACCGGGGTCCAGCCGCCCAGATCTGGGCGACTACTTTTCATTTTTTTTTTTAAATATCATAATTTCAAAACAATATATAAAACTTACTAAAAAAAAAATACACATTACAACATACAAATTTACACAAATAATTCATAAAACAAAACATACTTCAAAATTTAAATTAATTATTCCAAAATGCAAAAGAAAAAAAAAATGAAGAGGAGTCGCCCAGATTTGGGCGGCTGGACCCCGGTTCAGCCGCCTAATATTAGGCGACTGAACTGGGGTCCATCCGCACAGATCTGGGCGACTTTTCTTAATTTTTTTTTTTTTTCAATATCATAATTTCAAAACAATATATAAAATTTACTAAAAAAAAAATACACATTACAACATACAAATTTACAATAATAATTTATAAAACAAAACATACTTCAAAATTTAAATTAATTAATCCTAAATACACGGAAAAAAAAAAAATTTGAAAAGGGGCCGCCCAGATCTGGGCGACTCCTTTTGAAAATTTTTTTTTTCTTTTGCAACTAATTAAATTAAAAATAACTTACCTCGATTAATAATTTGGGGATTGTACTTAATTTTTGCTCCGAAATTTAGCTTTAGTGAGTTGGTTTTTAGTTGTAGTGAGAATAATTTTAGTTGGAGTGTGGTATATATAGAAATTTTACCTTTAATGGCAATATTGTTATTTTTTAAAAAACTAAGGGTAAAATAGTAATTTACTCAGGGGGTGGCGATAAAATAAAAAGGGTGGCGGAATATAAGGATTGGGTCGTAAAAACTTTGGTGTTAATGATGAAAATATGTTTAGTCTTCATCATTATTACTTCCTCCGTACCATAATTTGATTACAATATTTATAGCCTTCACTGCACTGTCCCTATTTTGAAGCTTTTTGAAATTTTATAGTTTAGATCCGGTATTAGTCTTTCTGGCTAAGAGGATCTATTGGTTCTTAAAAATTGTTATAACTAATCTAATGATACTTTAATACTTGGATACTCCTTTCTATTCCTTACTATTGTTTCATTTTATTTTTTATACTATTTATCGATCACTTTTAATTTTTATTTTATTTTTTATCTAAAAGTTAAATATAGTGAGGTGGAATCTTATTTGATTTCTTTAGATGTAAATTTTATATTACTTATGATCCCCGCATGTTTTTCATTAATTTTATTTAAATTTTTTTTATAGTTGTAGTTTACATATATTTTTCAGCAACTTTATTTTAATATTTTTTTAATACTTATGGTCTTACTTTTTTTCTAATCGAATTTATAATGTAACAAAATAGTAATGCATCTTCCATCCAAAAGATTTTATTAATCTCGTAAATATTGCTTGTGAGAACAAATTCAAGAAACGGCCGAAGTATATAGTATAGGAGTTATTTCTCCTCTTGATCTCCTTCCCTCCATTGTTCTCACTTATCTTATATGTATACAAATAAGAAAATATATCATTTGATTTCCCTTTTGCTTTTGTTCAATTTCTTCAATCTATTTTCATTCAAAGAGCATAAAAGAACATACACACAAGGTATCTAAGCAAGAATTGGCCTACTAAAAAAATGAGAAAAAGTCAAATTCCACTCATATGTCTCCTTTCCTTTACACTCTTTCTTAACTGTCTAGCATTTCCTTTTTCTTTAACTTGAAACATTAATCATAGAAGAAGCACTTACTAAGTAAACATTACATCCAATTATTTGCATATATCATGAAATCTAATATGGTAGAATTAGAAGCTCAACATCATCATCATCATGATAATCATGATGATCAGCACCACAAAGAAGAAGATCAAAAAAGAAGAGGTTGTCGACCAATAGCATGCTTGCTTGGATTCCCTTTTGCTATTTCTGCCTTCCTTCTTTCTCTCGCTGGTGGCATTGTTTGGATTCTTGGGTATGTTTTTTAAGATTTCAACTTTATCAATTTTATCTTCTATGTTTATTTAGTTTGCTACTTACTGTATTGCATAAATATTTAGCAGTAGTTTAGTTGTTGGTTCAATAAGTCAAAAAAAAAATTGATGTGAATGAACATCAAGGAAATGTTGGAGAGCACTACCAGAAAAATATTGCAAATTAAGTGAGAAAAATAAAAATGGTAGATTTATAAATCTACTTATCTTGTACTTCCTCCGTTCTTTTAGATGCAACATACAGAAATTATGCAGTCTTCATCATTTATTGATATTTTGAATTTTATGGCTATTGTACGAGAAAAAAAAACTAATGTATTATTTGGTTTTAGTCGACTTGCAGCATATTTTCATAATATCAAATTTTTGTTTTTAAATGATCCGATAAAAATATTAAACTGCGAAAAAAGTGTTTTGATTACAGGAAATTCACACTTATGAATAATGTTTTTGGTTGTTTGAACAGGTCATTATTAAGTTATGTGTGCCCATGTTTAAGCTGCTGTGCAGATCTAGCAAATAAAGCCATGGATATTATAAAGCTTCCTATTGATGTTTTTAGATGGTTCATTGATAAGATCCCTTGCTAAATTTCTTGTATTTATTTTGCTTGTAATTTTAGTATAGCTTAATATTTGGCATGTTCCCATGCCATGTGATTCCATTTTCTGTCTGCTAGCTGTTTGTGTACTGAAAATGAGTCTTCGATCTAAGCTAAGTCTATCCTTTTTCTAGCTTGTTCATATTGTTTTTATACCTAATCTTTAAACTTCGCTACCCTTTTCATTTTATCGCCACCCCCTCCAAATGAAATTACAAATTTACCCATAATTTTTAAAAAATTACAACTTTGTCACTCCCTACAAATTTCTTATTTATAATAATAATAATAATAATAATAATAATAATAATAATAATAATAATAATAATATCAATAACAACAATAATAATAATAATTAACTTTTTTATATTATTCAAAAAGAATATAAATAAAATTAATAATAATAACAGTTATAATAATAATAATAACAACAATAATAAAATTAAAAATAATAATAATTATTCAAAAAGAAAAAAAAAATTGAATCGCTCAGAACCGGGCGATTGGACCCCGGTTCAATCGCCAAAAAAGTGGCGATTGAATCGGGGTCCAATCGCTCGGTTCTGGGCGATTCAATTTTTTTTTCTTTTTGGAAAATTTATAATAATAATAATAATAATAATAATAATAATAATAATAATAATAATAATAATAATAATAAACCCGAATTGCCAAAACCGGATATTTCAATCGTGCCCTTCTTCAATCTTCATCATCATCAATTCATCATTTATCAGAGATTCAAAGCCGTCCTTCATCGAATCATCAGTTCATCACTATCTTCGTCCTTCATCACCATCTTCATACTTCAGTAATCAGTCTTCGTCTTCTTCATAGTGTCAGTCGACTTCTTCATCTTTAATTATTTTGGGCCAGTATTTTTTTCAAATCTCAATGTAGTTTCACCATTTTTGATGTCTCTCTATCTTACAAAATGTATAGAAAATGAAAAAATCAGATATTTTTCATGATACTCGAAACTACTATACATCATTTCCAACATTGAGAAGTGTGAACATATATATTTTGTGAGTAGTACTTTCGGTCTAATTTTGCATAGGTTACAGTCTGATTTTCGCATAGATAAATGCACCCCTAATTATTATTATTATTATTATTATTATTATTATTATTATTATTATTATTATTATTATTATTATTATTATTATTATTATTATCATTAATATAAATTTTCCAAAAAGAAAAAAAAATTGAATCGCCCAGTTCTGGGTGATTCCAGTTTTTATTTTATTTTTTTTTTCTTTTTGAATAATTATTATTATTTTTAATTTTATTATTGTTGTTATTATTATTATTATTACTGTTATTATTATTAATTTTATTTATATTCTTTTTGAAGAATATAAAAAAGTTAATTATTATTATTATTATTATTGTTGTTATTGATATTATTATTATTATTATTATTATAAATAAGAAATTTGTAGAGAGTGACAAAGTTGTAATTTTTTAAAAATCAAGGGCAAATTCGTAATTTCATTTGGAGGGGAGTGGCGATAAAATGAAAAGGGTGGCGATATTTAATAACTCCCTTTTTATATTCTATGTATTGCCAAGTTAGTAGTGTGGCTATGTTACATTGATTAGGTGTATGATTAATACTAGTTATATGAAGGCAAATCAATGTAAATAATTCAATCAAATACAATACTCCCACTTATATATCAATCACCCTCAATTTGTTGTTTATTCTTAATTAATCTATAGCTTAAAATATAGTTAATTAGGAATTTGTTTGATTCGCCTTAACGTAAATTTTTTACAGTTTGTCTTGTATGAGACCGTCTCTGTAACAGACTCAAAATTCTTAATTTTAATTTTCCGATTAATTTATTCTGAATTTTCAATTCAAATCTCTAATCCTTTGATTATCTATTTCAAACCATCTTTAATTACTAAATCTTTTCCGATTTGTAATTTCTTTCAAATATTAAACTTTAAAATAGTATTTTGTTTAAAATCTTTTTATAAGCACTAAAATATTATTTTATTATTTTATAGTACAAAAAATAAAAATTTTATTATTATATTCACGGTTTTGTAAAACGTTACTTTTTAACTTTCTTCCTTAAACTAACATTACTACTTATTATTTTAACCTTATAATTTTGATGTAATTATTTTTTTACATAAAAATGAGTCATATTTTTATTATTAACATTAAGTATAGTTTAAGCAAAATTTTAAATGAACTACATATTTTCATGATTAAATTTACCCATTATTTTAAAGTATATTCACTTGTACATACTAGAACAAAATTTTGATGAACCAAAATCCTTTTTAAGGTAACCCATGATGTTCATCACTTACACAAGCTATCACCATTTTCTTACACAAACTAACCTTCTTCTACACCTCCAAACTCTTACACATTCACTTACACACTCCAACTCTTATACATTCACTTACATACTCTAAATCACTTACACAAGTTAACCTTCTTCTATACTCCTAACACTCTTTTTCATACAATCTAATGAACTACAAAATTGCCCAAACCCATTATAAATACCCCCTTAGCCATGAGATCACTTACACTACCATCATCAAATCTTTCTAACATTCTTTCTTATACTTTCACTTCATTAAAATCTTACTACATTAATAACTTTATTAATTGAAGAATTTAAAGAACATGGAGCTTAGAACACTCTTTATTTAGCTTAAATCATCATCATTATTTTGGGAGTTGGGATTAATTATCTTTGGAGCATTATTATCTATCTTAGAGGATCTTATTTCTTATTATTTTCCTAATTAGTACTTAGTACTAATCCTTGGTGTTAGTATGGTATAACTTCTTACCCTACTCTTTTTGTGGAATTTTACATTATATTTACTTTATAATATGCAAAGTATGAAATATGTTGATATATTTTAGTGGAATTTAGTTTAATGAAATTATGATCAAGATTATATTAAGTATGTGTATGCTAAAAGTATTTTTAGTATGTTAATTTAATAATCTTTGAACAATTTAGGAAGTTGAGTGCAAAATTATATTCTAGTGATATTAAGCATGATTTATGTTATAAACTAGTGCTAGTATATTTATGAGTTATGTCATGTGTTACATTAGAAATGTTATTATATTTAAGAATTTATTTTATGTTAAAATTTTGTATTAATATGTTTATGTTAGCCTTCAAACTAGTTTATAAGGTATTAAGTTATTTTATGAACGTATTTTTACTAAGTATGATTATATTAAGAATATTGTTATTATACTTTATTCTGAGATTTAAGTTTATCCTTAAAGTTATAGTAAATTTCTAAGTTATTGTGTAAAGTTTTTATTTTTTTTAGTGGTTATGTTAATTATTTAAATCTTGAATTTACTATAATAAATTAAATGAAGTTGTTTTGTTAGTGAAAAAGGCTCTAAAATACTCATAGACTATTCGACCATTATGATATTAAAAAGAAAAAGAGTTTGATTTATTTTTTTATATTATTATAAGATATTTTATGATAATATTAAAATAAAATCTTAAAAGTTATTTTTGAGAAAGCTTTATAAGTTATTAAATATTGAAGTGATTTTCTTGAATATATTATATTTCATAAATTAAAAAAAATAACTTTTGTGACATTTGATTACTATTTAGTACAAAATAATATTTTATTTGCTAACTATTTGACCAAAATTTATATAAAAAGATGTAAAAGTATTTTTTAAACTTGTTCTTAAACTATGTGTGAAATATTGATTTTTGTGAAATTATAAGTTTTATTTGTTTTATTACTAGAATGTTGATTTTTGCGAATCTAATAAGTTTACTTGTTTTTCGAAACTTGAAATAATTATTTTTTGGTAAACTTGTTGAATTTTGAAAACTTATCCAAAGGTTGCAGTTTAACTTGAATTTTAATTAGAATTTTTGATTTTGTGAGGAGAATAAAGTTTTATTTATTTTAAAGTTGGAAAATTTGATTTTGGGAACTTATTTCAAGAGAATAGTAGCTACTTGTGGAAAATACTAATTTGGAGACTATTAATAAAATATTAAGTTATTAGTGTTAATTTAATGACCTATTAAAATAAAATTATAAATAAAATTTAATGTGTGAAAATTAAGTAATGAACATATAAAGACGTAAAGGTAAATTAAACGTTATGATTAAGAATTATATTAAATAAATGAAGTTACCACTTAGGTTGGTCAAATTCAAATTCAAAGTCAACTTGGAGTAATAAAAATGTGATGTACTTGTGTGAAATGTATTGATTGAATGACCCTGATAGTAAGGTAATGTCGAACCATGGACTGGCATGTAAAATCCCGGCGTCCGTGTTGGCCGGCACGTAAAATGCGGTGTAAGACAGGGGGTTCGCTACCTATCCTGTAGAGCTCGAGCATAAATATTGTATTGGAGGGGTGACGACTCCCACCACAGTTTCCAGACCCTTACATATATCAGGTGTCATATTGATGTGCTTGTTGATCAGTGATAAACTTGATTAGTGTTGATGCTATGATGCATGGTACGGTTATGAGTATTAACCAAATGAACTTACTCAAGTGTTAAGATTACCGAATTGTATAAGTGGCAGTAACGTACTTCTGTCAGAATCGAGAATGGTATCTTAATGACTTAAAAGTATGTAACAGAAAACGAACATGGTAAAAAGTATACGATGGTGTCAATTAAGTATAAGTTCGTACTTAAATTATTATTTTGTAAATGTAGCGTATAGTTTCCGTATTTTGAGTTGGATAGGAAGTTATGCTCGGCGTTAAGCGCTGACCGATTCAATCGGCTGTCATCCGTATCATGGATGGCAGCATTTTGCAGGATTTAGTTCAGCTTCCGATCCAGGCCGCAACAATTACTATTTATCGAGAACTTAGCTGCTTTTTGTATCTTTATTGATGACTTGATGATGATGTATTTTTTTTTGAGCAAACAATATTTCTTATCAGAGGTAATAATATTTTACTTTTGTTTTAAACAGTTTTAGTTTTATGATTTAAAGTTTTTAACAATTCGGCATTTTGAGACTTCCGCAATATTTTTTTGTATTAAACATTATTATTAAATGCTAATTATGTATCGAGATTGGCGCACTTGTTACACGACTATACTTAATGTTAATGTGTAATACCCCAGATTTAGCTTGAAAAAGGATTGATAGACTACTCATATCAACAAGGTGCATCTTCTTTTCTAGTGAGCCCATTTGCTAAGAACTCCACAGTTAAGCGTGCTTGGTGGGGAGTAATCTTAGGATGGGTGACCTCCTAGGAAGTCAGGTGCGCACAAGTGAGGCCAAAGTGCGTTGGAAAGACTTGTGTTGGTTTGTGGGGCCAGTCTACAGTCTCCATGAGTAGTCACCAGCGGTCCGAGGGGCCGGGGTGTTACAAATGGTATCAGAGCAACCCTGCGACCGTGGCTGATAGTGTTCAGTGCACCTAGCGGGGGAAAAGATCCTGAAGTTACGGTCCAACGAGGACGTTGTATTCTTAAGTGGGGGTGAGTATAATACCTCAGATTTAGCTTGAAAAAGGATTGATAGACTACTCATATCAACAAGGTGCATCTTCTTTTCTAGTGAGCCCATTTGCTAAGAACTCCACAGTTAAGCGTGCTTGGTGGGGAGTAATCTTAGGATGGGTGACCTCCTAGGAAGTTTTTCCGGGTGCGCACAAGTGAGGCCAAAGTGCGCTGGAAAGAATTGTGTTGGTTTGTGGGGCCAGTCTACAGTCTCCATGAGTAGTCACCAGCGATCCGAGAGGCCGGGGTGTTACAGTCTCACCTTGAGAAATGGCTCATATAATCACTACATTTCCTAATTAATCACTTTAAAATTACAAATGATTTGTTTAAGGTTATAAGTGATCACTTTAAGACTGCAAAAGTGAGTAACTTAAGGCTATAATTGGTTAAGATGTCAAGTTATCACTCTAAGGTGGAAAGTGATGAATTTATGACTGAATGTGTACATTGAACCAAGCCAATAGAGATTGTCTCATCGTGAGACCGTCGTATTTGAGAATTATTGATTTTATTAGCATTAACTTTTACTAAACTTATGCATAATTAGAGATATTTAAGACTGATTTGTGCATTGAGAACAGTGCATAACTAAATTGGACACTTATTCTGAATAGAAGGGAAAAATAAAATATTAAATAATAAAGGAGTTAGTAATTTAGTACTCCCTCCGTTTTCATATGTTATTCTCAATTAGAATTTACGAATTTTAGTGTCAAACTTTGACTTTCATTTCTCATTGATCTATATGAAAAAATATATTTATATAGGATTTACTTTCTAAATATCAACTTTTAGAAATTTTAAAAACTTACAATTATAATTATTTAACTTTTAAGTTTGCATTGAAATCTATGTAAAAATTAAATAGGAAGAACATATGAAAATAGAGGGAATACTAATGAAATGTGTATTTTAGAAGTTGATATATTTAAAACTTGGGGTTCTGTTTCCCATTTAGTATCAATTGAGTTCTATTGGATCACATAATAGACATTAAGTTGGATGGATCAATGTACATTGATCAATCATGAGTTTATTGGGTTAGACTTTCTTCTAGTATGAGTATGTTAAGAGTTACATATAGATTAAGTACTATTTATGCAAATAAATCATTGAAGTGTCCGTAGGAGTGAAAGTAATTTCTTATAAGAAGACACTGGGCAACCAATAACTTAGAATTGCTCATTATATGCATGCCCTTTAGTCACCTGACACGGCGGCACACCCAGTCGCGCCCTTTCATATCCTTTCTCCTTTTTGATGTGTGTGGTCGATCGTTAAAATAATTATATAACAAGCACACCAGGGCCTGAAGTTTCTAATTTTATCCCTCAAAACACCCAAGACCTTTGGTAGGAGTGTTCTATGCAAACAAACAAATAAACACTTAACAACTAGCAATGAAGAACAATAAGAAAGAAAGCAATAAACAAAGACACAAGATTTACGAGGCTCACCTCAATGTGGGCTACGTCCTCGGTGGTGGTTAGCTTGATTGTATTATTTGAAGAATCAATGGAGTTCTCAAGAACTCTTACAATGGAGTAATACACTTGGAGAAGAAGAAAAGAGAAAGACAGGGTTTGTGTTTGGCTAGAGTTTAGAATCATGTATGGAGTGAGTGTAGGGACTCCTATTTATACTAGAAGTCATTTACAAATGATTGGGAGAAGGCCCATAATAAAACATTCCCGTATAAACTTATCGTGCAAGAAACAAAGTGTGCTGCTGGGCCTCGCTCGACTGGTCGAGCGAAATGGGATCCTGGTCGAGCGGATCAATTCTTGGTGAGCAGAGGATCAGAACAACTACTGACTTGGTCGAGCTTGTTCACTCGATCGAGCAGAAGTGTATACCAGTCGAGCAGCCCTTAAACACCTCTCTACATCATCATACACATACCCACACACATCCATACACCATCACATCATCATACTCCATTGGTGCACTCAAAGTCACACCAAACTCCAACAATAATCGATACCCTATCCGGGTTTGGTGAGTCGGATTCAAGAAGCGTTCGTAGAAATTGTTCTACCATACAAGCCATCCACTTCAAGGTCACTATGCAACCAAATAGAGGAAGTCTACTTTGTCTCTTTACAAGTTGATTTAGCAAAACTAAGTGTACTTTCAAAAGTTGTAATAAACTGTTGTATACAAGCAATACCTCTAAATTTCTTTACTACTTCCTTTGTTCACTTCACTGTATTCACAATTTTTAACAATATAAATAGCTACGGTATAAATACAATGTAAGCTCAAAAGTTTGTATCCAGTTGATAAGCATGCCTGTGACAGAAACAACTTATCCTTTGTATTGCTTCTTCAAGAGAGGCAGGCTCAACTGCAAACGTGATTCGAAGCCAATCTTTCATTCCCACTACAACGCCTGCAAGATAGACCTAGTTTTAGTCTTTAGTTTATCATTCCAATTGGGTCCGCTACATCACATGATAATCGGGTATGTTAGAGTACATAACATATATTGGGGCCTTAACCATCAGCTTAAACTTTTGGTTGAGTTGGTCCTTAACATGGTATCAGAGCCTACGTAATAAGAGGTCATGGGTTCCAATCTCAACCACCCCTCATTTAAAGTGGAATATTCAGCAGCAGGTATGAGGAGGGCCTCTGTTGCATCCACTCTTCTAGCCCAAAAGGCTTTCGTGTGTGGAGGCGTGTTAGAGACATAATAGGGTGTAAATGGTATCAGAGTTAACGTGACAAGAAATCACGGGTTTGTATCTCAACCACCCCTCATTTACTAAGTTAGTTGTCATAGATCTAGCGCTCACCCTTCTTCTTTATCCGGGTTTGGGGCAGGCGATGAGCGACGAGCACTCACTAGAGGAAAACTTCAAAATTTACCGATAATTCAAATAGGAAAATTTTGACATTTGTTTACCGGGAAGAATGATAACAAATTCCTCTTTAGCCAACTTAAAGCAGAAGTCGATATCATCGGTAATGTCATTAAATAATGAAAGATTCAATTTTACCTGCATTTGTAATTGCAAGAGAGTTAGTAATCGATACCGAGATTAGAGATGAGCAAGTACACATGAAATGACTGAATTCATACCATTACTGCCATGGAGCCATCTGGTTTTTGAGGACAACTGAGGCAGGGTATTTTATTTATACCCTCGAAACACAGTTCTGATGTTTGGTTTAGAAGATTAATGTTTTTCTTGAAGAAAATATCATCTGTTTCCTCCAGGATTTGTGGAACTGCCGCCTAAAGTTAGGACATTAGTTATTCCATGTTAAGTAAACAATGATCTCGAGTTAAATAGTACTTTCTCGATCTCCTGAATTTGCTACATTTAATTACTCTTTATTGGAAATGAACATATAGGAATACTAGTATAGGATGGATAGTCATCCGAGTATGTATACTGAACCAACTCGCCTTAGAGTCATGCCTAGATTCACCCGATCACAAATTATCCCCTAAACCCTTGACTTTCCGTCTTACTTATGGGGTGTTTGGCAATTGACTGTTGGCTGTTGGCGGTTGACTTTTTTAGTTGGCTCGTTTGACCAGCTAGAAATGTTGACTATTTTTGTTGGCTTTTAAACTAGCTGAAAAAACCAGCTGTTTCTGGAAATGTTTGGTAAATTTGAATATTGACTGTTGAATGTTTATTATAGAAAAAGTGAGCCAACAAGCCAAAAAGCTAACCAAAAAAGTTAGTTGGAACAACTTTTTCATTTTGGCTTAAAAGTTAACTTTTCAGCTGCTTTAAAAGCCATTTACCAAACATTTTTTTTGGTTGTTTGACCAATCAAAAAGTCAAAAGCCAAAAGCCAACCAAAAAGCTAGGCCAAAAGCCATGTACCAAACACCCCAAATTCACTCATCTTGATGTATAACCTCTCCCTTCGAATCATCCACGTATTTCAAATATGTTGTCTTATTCGCCTCAAAACGGAGTACTAAAAATGTAATAAAAGACAAATGTAGCACTCTTTGACGGACGGAGAAATACTATGATAGGAGGATATATATCAACATGAGCAGCGGTTAAAGTTAAGAAAAGAAGACCTGAATAAATGTTGGTGGTCCTCCATATATGTCAAAGTATTTTTTCAGTCGCTGCATGACCTGAGAATCATACAACAGGGATCGTTATTTTCTAACTATGTACTAATTCAGCATTAAAAGCAGATAAAGTTAGTACATTGATCCAACCTTAGGCTGCTTGAACATGCAAGTGGGATCTGTTACAGCGAGCCAACCGAGTCGCCAACCAGGGACTAACCATCTCTTTGACAATGATCCAAGAGTCAAAACAGGAGCAATTGATCCAAATGTTCCCATTGCTATAAATGGGTTTTTCCCAAAAGCAAGATGCCCATAAACTTCATCAGCAATTACTAAAATTCCTAGCTTCTTTGCTACCTCTGCAATCTGAATTCGAAACCAAATTTAGCGAAATTGATCGAATTTGTAAACTACACTTTTTATCAATGTTATAGACGATCACTCAAGTTGATTTGCTTTGATTCGTATAGTCAATTGTTAACCAAAAGGTTTAGCTGATAGTTGAAATCCCAAAATATGTTATAAACTCTACCACTTCCTCTCACACGAGAGCCATTTAGGCTGAAAATGTGAATGCAACACATAGTCTCCTTATACTCGTGGCCCTTTTATCATGTTTGTTTCTGATACCATATCAATAAACTAACTCAGCCAAAAACTTAAGCTGACGGTTGAGGCCACAATACTCTATCACGACCACATATGTTGGAATATTATAGAGAAAAGTGAGACTAACCCGTTGCAAGTGTTGGTATGAGTATACATTTCCACAAGGATTTCCAGGGTTGATAATAACAATTGCAACTGTATTCTCATCAGCAAGAGATTCAACAGCATCAAGGTCTACTTCCCAGACCCTGGTAGGCAGAAGGTTGAAGTGCCTAACTTCAAGTTGTCTAAAGGAAGCACAAAGTTCGTAGATTGGGAAGCCTGGTCTAGGCACCAATATGTTAGCACCTGGACGAGCCAGTATCGACAGTGCTATATCTATGGCATTTGTGCATCCGGATGTAACGAATACATCGTTCATGGTTAACTTGTATGACAGATCACGAGATAGGTAATCAGCTATCGCCCTATTCATTAGAAAGAAATAAATCAGATTAGTAGTACACAGTGGAGCTAAATAATCAAATTAACTAGCCATGTTTAGTTCCTTCCTAATATTAGGCCAAGTCTTTCTGATATTAACTGAATAAATGATTTTTAGTCACTGCGAATGTAGGAGAAGCACATCCAATGATATCCGTGGGTGAGTCTAGGATACTACTATTGACTATAAAGTGGACGGAACAATCACTTTTCTATGTATACTGAACCAACTCGACTATCATTGTTCTCTTTTATATACTCTCCGCCATTTGTTATTCCCCTAATATCACATTTTTACACATAATAAGTTTTAGTCACTCTATATTTAATATTTTTTAATACTTATAGTCCCCACATATTTTCTCCTAACTATATTTTCACATTTCTATTCTGCTTATGATCTTCAAATATTTCCCACTAATTTTAGTTTTATATTTTTTAATGTTTATGGTCTCATATTTTTTTCACTAACTTTATTTTTTATATTTTTAATGTTTATGGTTACCACTTTTTTCCATTATCTTTATCATTCAATATAATAATACTTTCACGATCTAAAAGATTCAATTTTTTTTAATTTCCGTTAACATTCCTTATGGGTACATTGTACATCAAATAGGAACGAAGAAAGTATTACACAGTTCAACAATACAAATACTCCGTCCATCCTTCTAATTTAGCATTATTTCTATTTTTAAAATTAACTTATCACTTTCTTTTAATCTCATCCATACATTTCAACTCTTATAAATTTTATCCACACAATTTATTTTTTCTCTTTTCATTAATTATTTATATCCACCTTTTCTTAAAAACTAAAAATGTGTCACTTTTTCACATTCAACTATTGTTGGGTCTAGATTCACTCATCTATCATAGAATTATATTCATGTTATAGTTAGATTTGAATTATTAATGGATAAATGATGGTATCATTTACTAGTAATTGGGAAGCAAACAGAGCAACATGTAAATGCAAATTTAAGGTATTTTCAATACCCACGTAACCTTAACTTGCACCACTAAAACTTTGAATTTTTAATATAATAATAGTTTCTAATAGGATAATCTTTACAAGGATTAATGGTTTGCATTGTATTCATTGTTTATTATGATTCAAAGTTTTATAATTATATTCATTGTTTAATTTACTTCTATTTCTATGATATATGGGAGAAATACTTCTTTTCGTGCAATTTTAATTATTTTATTAATTATTTAGTAAAAAAAAATCTCATATTAAATATTATTGGAAAATGAAAGGGAGAATGCTGGAATATATCCTTTTATACAACAAGTGGCCACAAAAATTGAGGGAAAAATTAAAAAATTGGTGACCAGGATTCAGATAGGATTATCCCAGGTTGAGTTTTATTGATAAGAAAAAAGCTAAAAGTTCTTTAGAAACTTCTAGATAGTGTTTCCTAATATACTTCCTCCCCATCATTTTAGTTGTCTCATTTCCTTATTTGGCAAAGTTATTTTAGTTTTCACATTTCTATTTTTGTCAATCTTTTTTTACTTAAATATTTTTAGTTCACACACGTAATTAAGAATATACCCCTATATACCTTACTTACCCAACTACCCTTCACTACTTACCCTTTTTTATGGACCCCACACCATCCTTAATAACCGTACCCAAGTAAATAGGACAACTAAAATGATGTGGAGGGAGTATAAATTAACAGAACTTCAAATAATAAAGATCTAAAGCGACATAATTAGATTCCTATTTATACTAATTTAATTATTTGTAGGCTATTTTTTTCTTTTCGTTTTGATAGAACATATCCTCTATTTTGGTCTTATTTTAGTGGTAGTAAGTATTGTATTTTTCATTTCATTCGAGATTTAAATTTCATTCTTATTGACTCCTCTTTAGATTACTAAATAATTTAATTGTAAGCACCTCATTAAAGAAATTAAAATAAAATATATAATAATATCTATAAAATTTATATATGACAAATTAATGAATGCTTATAATTGATAATTATAATTTCAAACTTTTTTCAAATGATAAAAAAGTTTGAAATTGAAGATTTAATAATAATAATTGTAAAAATAACTTACTTCTATCAATGAAAAAAAAAATCGTATTTTTAAAACATTTGTTGTAGTAATACTTCTAGAAATTACATAGCTCAATTAGCATTATAATTATTCTATAATTTAGCTCATAAACAAACTATCAAAATCTAGTCAAGTCTTAATAAGTTAATCCCATTTACAATGCTTTTATTTTTTATTTTTTATTTTTTATTTTTTATTTTTTATTTTTTTTTATTTTTAAATTTCATAGTAAGGCGAATCTCTTACACGCCAGAGGCTGAGGAAAATGAGAATCGAATCACTATGCCTATTTACAAGGGTAATAAAAAAACTTTGAATAACTACACTAACTACTATTGTTTATTTAGATCATCGGGTCAATTTCAGGTCGGTTCAAAATCATCAAGTCCTATCTCCACATTAACTTTTGATATGTTTTTAAATTTATTTTGAGTTAAATTACAAATTCAGATAAATATCGAATTGTCGGGTCTAATTGAACACCTCTGATACCAAGCTAAGATTTTCTTAATCTACATATATAATGCATTAATAAAAAAAAATGAAAAATGTAGATAGTGAATAAATAAAAGAACTTACATTCTGGTGGTAGGAAGACCTTGAGTGGGAGCATAACCATTAAAGTTCGCTGAAGATAATGTACGAAGAACAGCATCTTGAGCTAAATGAGAGGTTGTAAAGCAAGAATATGCAGTTGGATCTCCCATTCCTAACGATATTACTTCTTTCTTTATCTCATTATTATCATCAATCTGAGACATTATCAACCCAATCATTCCTTTGATTGTTATCATATTATTATTATTATTATTATTATTATTACATGATAGTATTGCTGATTCCTTCATATCTTGGCCGTAATTCTTTTGTTGTGAATGTGTTAGAACCATCTGTTTTTTTTCTGTTCTTCTTAAAGTGGAAATTGCTGCAATTTTACTAATAAAATGGTTGCTAAATTGGGAGTTTATAGAGGAAAAGATAGTGAAAGATGAGAAAGAAAGGATAACAACCGGAGATTTCAAGGATGAGAGATCCACATGTTATTTTTTGTCTGATATTACATGCATCTTAGTACGCCTCAAATTTTGACCCATCTCGAAATCTCTCCCAACCCGATCCAATTCAAACCCGACTAATTTAATTCATTTTCCTATAATTTGATGAATTTATTTTTTAATTATATCCTTCATTTTTTCCATCGATTTTATAATTAAAGTTGCACAAATTTTCAAATGAGACGGTCTTACGATGAGACTATTTTTATTTGGCTGATTTAATCATATATTTTATAGTATTAGTAATTACTTATAATCTAAAAGTGACTAATTATAATTATAAAATAATTTCTTTTATAGTCTTAGTAATCACTTATAATCTTAAATTGATCACTTATGATTAAAGCAATAAATTAGAAAAATAGGTTGATTGTCTGAACTCGTCTCTTGATAAGACGACTGAGACGAGTAGTTAAATAAGTTGATATTCAGCTAGAAAATTTTGTTTTAGCCCAATAAATTAGGATTAACTAATTTTAAAATTTTAACCAAATAATTACTTCACTGTCCTTATAAATTAGTATTAACGAGAAATGCTTTTAAAATAAAAGTGATTATTTCATAATAAATGAATAGAGAAATTGAATTGTATAGATGAATTTAAAAGAGAATTAAATATATGAATATAATTAAAAGAAAGTGATGGATCATTTTCTAAAATACAAATATTACAAATTTATTAGGACAAATTAAAATATCAAATTATGTTAAATGAATGTTAAATGAGAAAGAAAATATGTTATTAATAGATATATTATCGTGCTATACACGATTTATGAATTATTTAAATAAAAATTTACTAATCTTATATACTTTATGTAATTACGTTATTATATGACTCCTAAATTATATTGAAACTATAAACTGATTTGTTTTAAAAACCGTAAAGGTATTACTATTAGATTAGAGATACATATTACTAATATATATAAAACATAATCATAAAATTATGCACTAAACAATACATATTATAAGCAATTACATAAAAATAATAGAAAATTTCAAGACATAAAAAATAATAAAAAAGATAATTTAAATATTCTATGTCTTTGTAAAACTTTAAAATAAGTTTTCAGCTTAAAGACCATATTTTTTTTATTTATGTAATATAAACTTGTCAAACATAGGTGATAAAATTATCATTTGAAATTTATTTCACTGATTATTTAATTTGTGTAGTTTTTTTTAAAATAGCCATGTAAGTAATATATAAGATTATCTATGAAAAACTATTTCAAAATTATTTTTCTTTTCTTAATTTATCACAAAATTATTTTAATATATAAATAATTAATATGTTATCCAATAATTATTCATTGTAATTAAAAGATACTACATATCTTAATTGATTTCATATGGTCAAAATTAGTAAATAAGGTATAGTTTTAAAATCATTTGTAACAAATCAATTAAACAAATCAATAAAAAAAAAATATTACATGATATGCTAAAAAAACATTTGCCTAATAAAATCATGAAAAGAGCAGAAATTTTTTTTATTGAAAGCTCAACATGTGTCCTAATTATTTGCTCAAATCCGATGGATCCGACCCAATGGATCAATTTAATAGTTGTACATGCAAACGTAAGCTATAAATAAATAGAAGCCAAGTAGAAGTAGATTAAATGACGACAAAAATGTAAATAAAGACAATCCACGATGTTGTTGAACAGTCGTGGACGTTTCAGCACTCTGAGTCTGAGATGATTTTTTCTTTTATGTAAGCATTTTCAGCCTTCTTATTCTTATTAATGAATAATGGGTATGGTCCTTTTCATCATACTGTGTCGCCTGTTACTCAACCACATGCAGGCCAAATATTTTGAAGGCCAACTGGCCAAGTACTATTTTTAGATTTGGGCTCTTATTGCGTGTTATAAAAAGACTTCTTTCATGTTAGGAATATTTGAAATAAATTTTTTTTTTAATAAAAATTTTAAAAGAAAATTTGGTTCTTCAGTAATTTCCTATATAAGTGTCTTTATGTTTGAGACTAAAATCAGACCTTGTTTGCTGTTATTAACAACAAACAAGAAAAAAACATGTTAAAAGTCAAAAAAACTTTTACCATGATTTTGTACACTGTTTGTAACAGCGAACAAAAAGAAAACAAAGTCATAATTTTTAAAAGAAAACAAAATAAATCAAAGAGCATTACTGTGCCATTGCTTGGTTCGGTGTTATGAACAACAAATTACTCTTTCATTTATTTGTTATTCTTTTAAAGATTATGACATTGTCTTCCTTTTGTTCGCTGTTATTAACAGTGAACAAAATTGTGGTAATTTAAATTTTAACATGTTCTTCTCCTGTTCACCTTGTTCACTGCTAGTAACAGCGAACAAGCAAACCCTGACCTGAGACACTTGTTTTGGAAATTACTTTAAGGCCCATAACCTATTGATACATTTAAGCTTAAACCCTTTAATTTTAATTAGATCACTTTAAGTTGGGCATAAAGACAACTTTAATAAATGATAATGACACATGTATATTTACACATAAGACTGTTAGAGGTAACATTTATTTATTTTATATTTATAATAAAATTATGAAATTACCCTTCTAACCTAAACCTGATCAGCTGCCACGTAGGCTTTATGACATGTCCGCCCAAACTTATTCTCCAAGTAACCTCAATAAAACCCTGCATCCATTATTATGGCAGATTAGCCTGGACCATCACCCCCATGATCTTCATGATACCCATTACTCATCAAGTTGAATTACTAAATTAACCCTCCAGCTAATCATATAAATACCTCACAGTAACTCATTTTTACCCTAAGCTTACATTTTCTTACCGTTACTCTGCCAAAATCTACAGTCAAACTACTCCATAAATCAAAGCACACTTAGTTCCCTAAAATTCATCCTACAATCTGTTAATCTTGTTCTTATTTAGTTATCATTTATTCCTTGATTTCTGTTCCCGGTCTGACATGAGCGTTGGAGGGGCTTTTTGAGAAACCACCCCCGGGCAAGGCTAACATTGTATTGCAGGATTCAAAGTCTCTTCTCAGGTGGGATCATCAACATCTCTAGCACTCCAACAGTTTTCACCAATAATTCTTCATCTTTAGGTATTTCAAGTGTCCTTTGCACTTCTAAGTTTCATCACCTAAATAGTTTGGCGGATTAAAAGAAAATCGGACCCTAAATGAGGTTCCAACTGTGATCTAATTTCAGTGAAGTCAAAATGTCTTGGTAGGAAGTAAGTTCAGATGACCATCTTATGACATCTTCATCAAGCATTAATATGATTATGAATTTTGATCAAGAAAAACCATGTCTGAGTATTATAGTTCTATTGGCTGCCTCAAATGAATTATCATCCTGCTTAGCCATGGTCTGCGTTATCACTAGTAAAAAAACTCTCATTAGTAATCCCCTATTTGTAACTTTTATTGAAATAAAAGTTACAAATAATATTATTTGTATCTTTTGTTCTAACAAAAGATACAAATAAACCTTATTTGTATCTTTTAATTAAACAAAAGATACAAATAATACTTATTTGTATCGTTTGTTTAAACAAACGATACAAATAAGTATTATTTGTATTGTTTGTTCAACAAATGATACAAATAATACATTATTTGTATCGTTTGTTTTAACAAACGATACAAATAAGGTACCGCCCAAATTTTCCTTCACTTCATAATTAGAGGCGCCATGTACAGACCTAATTTCTTCCAATTTGAAAGGCATTAATCCTGCTTCATTTAGAAGACATTAAACACACCCACTATTTCTTCACTAAGATCTTTTAAACACATTTTAAACACCAAATGGTTTGTAGTTTTACATGCCATACCTTTTAAACATATTTTTGATATAACTCTCTTGTGATAATCCATGAATACCTCGAGAACAACCCGGACGTATTTTAATACCCAATACAAAATAGGCTTCACTAAGATCTTTCATCTCTGAATTCTTTGATAAAAAGTTTTAGTTTCACACAAAAAGATTATATCATTGATGGCAAGCAATATGTCATCTACATACAAAGTTAGAAAAATGTATTTCCTTCCACTAACCTTGTGGTAAATGCATTCATCAAGCAAATTCATCGCGAAACCAAATGAGAGAATCACTTGATGAAACTTTAAATACCATTAATGAGACCCTTGCTTGAGTCCATAGATGGATTAGTTCCTTAAGTTTACAAATCATCTTCTTTGGTTCACCCACCATAAAGTTTTCAGGTTGCTTCATATAAATTGTCTCATCAATATTACCATAAAGAAACGTTGTCTTTACATCTGTAACTCAAGATCAAAATGAGCTACCAACACCATTATAATCCTCCAAAAGTCTTTCAAATAAACGATGGAAAAAGTCATTTTGTAAATCAATGCCTTTCTTTTGTGTAAAACCTTGCACTATTAGATGAGCTTTAAATCTTTCAACATTGCCATTTGTATCGTTTTTGGTTTTAAATATCTAGTTATTACCAATGTGTTTTATAAATTCTAGCAATGGGACGAGATCCCAAACAACATTGTCCTTCATGGATTGCATCTCCTTATTCATGGCATCAAGCCACTGTTGAGAATTTACACTTTCAGTATTTTGATGAATGTTGACTGGGTCATCTTCCAATAACATATTCTCAAACTCGTCTTTTTCTGCATTTATTCACTTTGAAAAGGTGAAACTTTCATGTTCTTAAAGATATGTAATGTAATCATTTGGCAATGCACTTGTTCTCTCTCTAGTGGATCTTCTTAATTCAATAACTTCTTGAGGAGCAAGAGTTTGTTCTCTAGGAGGTTCTCCAAATACTTTATTTTGAACTGCGTCATAAGTAATGTCTAATGAGGGAATCAATTCAATACCAATGACTTCTGGAGGAATAATAATATTCTCCTTTTCAAAAATGGTATAACTTAATGTAATTAGAAAGTAACTTTGGTAGAAAAATGGTATAACTTATAGGTGTCCTTGTGTTTTTGGCATATAAAAGATTGGTGTTTGTTATGCATAGACCACTCTTATACTTTTCTCTTTGAGTGGCCTGACTTCGGGTGCCCTTGTCCAATATTGCAATAGTTACAAATCTTACAATCATTAAGCTCATAGTATGATTCAAATACGATATGTATATATGAAAGTTTACCAGGGTTCATGTGCTTTATTCCTCTTCCGCGATATAATTTGCAAACCTATCCGACTTCTCTTTATAAATGTGAATTTGTATATTGATTGTAATGATATAATCATTTTTGAAAAATTCAGGAATTAAATAGAAAAAATATATTGATCTGGTGTGTAACTGATACATGATGATAACGTTCTATTCTATCCCCTCTTCTCTATGCATTTCTTTATCTTTTACGTCTGTTTTCCCTTGCTTTAATTATGATTTAATGTCTTGGTATAGTGCTTCCTTTGGTTCTAATTTTTAGGTGTTTGCCTCAATTTACGAGCCACGAGAGCAGGATGCTATAAACCCCCTTCCCAGGCTTTGACTTGTATGAGGCCTAGGTGAGGGAAGCAAAGGCCTTAAAGTTGAAAAAAGCCAAATAACAGAAGGTTTTAGCTTCTACTCGAACCGGTTAGGCTAGAGAATATGGGTCGGCCTAAAGGCTCTTAGCGGTCGGGTTGTGAAACTAGACTCGAGAAACATTCTGTTAGCAAATGGCTTTTGTCCGACCCGGTTGGGCTAGAGAACACGGGTCGAAATGAAACCTCCTAGTGGTCAGGTTAAGCTACTGGATCTAGAAATATTCTAGAAGCAAACGGCTTTCACCCGACCCTTCGGGCTAGAGAACACGGGTCAAGCTGAAGCCTCCTAGTGGTGGGGCTGAGCTACTAGACTCTGGAAACATTCTGAAAGCAAATTGCTTCCGCCCGAGCCGATCAGGCTAAAGAACATGGGTCCGGTTGAAGCCTTCTAATGGTCGGGCCAATCTACTGGACTCTTGGGAATTAATTTCTTAAAGCAAATGGCTTCTGCCAGAGGTGGTCGGGATAATTTTCCCGGGTAGGGCTTGGGCTCTGTCTTTTGGAAAATTGGCATGGTCCTCTCCCTTTTGACACATTAACTTTTGTAGAGGACATTTCCTCTTTTGGGTGGAGCAACTTCTTGAGTTTTTGATGCTAGTAGTTTGAGCCTTTTTTGTCTTAGAGAGAAAGTGTTGATGCATTTGACTTATGTATTTTAATTTTATATTTTTTAGTTGCTCTTAGTAATACATAAGCAAGCTTAAGCATTAGGCAAAGTTTCATTAGTTTTCGAGCTTATATCTCTAGTTTATTTAAGTTACTAGAATTCTCCCTAGTTTAGTTTAGCGTTCGTAGTTATTCTCCTATAGTTTCCACTTAAAAACTCTATATTTTAGAGATAATTGTAGTTGTTGAATATTAATGTTTTTTTTATAAGTCAAGTTCAAGCAAGCTTTCATTTGAAGACTTTTGGTACAATTCTATTAGTGTTGTTCAACTTCAAGTTCATCCTATTACTCTTGGTAAATTTCTAAACTCTTGTCTTTTTATTTTTTTTTTTGTTAGGTTTAGTTAGTAATCTTATCATTATTAGTGACTAGAAAATTTGGTTTAATTTCATTAACTTTAAATTAGTGTATTAATCAAGTTTATCATGTTTATTTATGATTTGTAATTATTGTCTTTAGTAGTTAAAAAAGATTGGACTTGTGACTTTAAAGTTTGGTATGATTATATGTTTTGATTTAGTCTTAGTTTAATTAAGCCTTAATTAGTGTTACTAATTAAGTTTAATTAAACATTAATCATGTTTACCCTTTTTCATGTTATGTTTAAATTCTTATTATCATACTCCCTCCTATTTATTTTACTAGTCCCATTTGCTTTTTCACACTTGTCTATGTAATATTTTAACTCTTAATATCTCTTATTATGCTTCATTAAAAATTATTAAAAGTTGATATTAATTGTCTTTGCATTGAGACGAATAAAAGAAGACCCTACTTGACTATATTTTAACTTATAGATTAAGAATAAAATACAAATTAAAAGGGATTGGTGAATAGTGACAAAAAGTAAATGGGACAAGTAAAATCAATAGGAGGGAGTATGTGAGTAGTTTAATTACTAGTGTTTGGGGATTCCATGGCTAATTAGTCTAATTAAGGGTTAATTAGTGGATTTAGTTATGTTTTGGGAGTCTATTGCTTTATAGTAGGTAATTAGGACTTCCATCGCGATTCCAAGAAGTTTAGTGAATGGAAGGAGGAGCAACTGTCCTAAGAAGGTGTGTTTCCGTCTCACCTAATTACTAATGATAATTGAATGAGCATTACTTATTAGTGATAACATTTTTAGGATCCTCACACCAATTATTGGTAGAGCCAAGAAGCTAGCAACCATTAGGCGTCTTAAGAAATCCTAAGAAGGTGACCCTAGGATTGCGAGGAGCATAATTGCTTCACATGATGGGATATGCATATGCTTGAATAATGAGCATTGATTTAATAGAAGCTAGTGGTCCTGGTTGAGTTATACACTTGAAAGCCGAATCTCCTAAATCGAGATCACTACCCATAAAGGCGCCTATACCCAAAAGTTATGGCCCTATCTCAGCTTGGTTTGGCACTTGACAATATCCCCTGAAACATTCGATGTCTCTTATCGTAATTCCCTAGATTAGCTAATGAACCATGCTCTCTATACCGTGACTTTATTATATTAATTAGATTTCTATTTTAATTCGTTGTTCTTGAAAACCCAAAGATTAACCCAATCAATTCACCAACCCAAACTACAACTTCCACCTAAACACATGCTTAGTTCCGCATGGATTCGATCCCTTACTCGCCGTTATACAAGCTACGGTAGGAGAAATTGGATTATAAAGTTGACTCCAACCCTCTTATTAGGTTTCGGCGACCCGTAAGAGGCAATCAACTTTTGATAGCGTTGCTGGGGACCTAAGTGCCAAGTAGTTTATTTGGAATGTAGTAGTTTATGTGAATATTGTTTAGCAAGTTTGTATATATTTTGTAAATATTTTTGCTTTTGTTTATATTGACTGAAAAATAAAAAAAAAATTAAAAAGGAAACATTTTTGTGATTTTTAATGGCTAGCTTCTATTTTCCACCATATAAGCATTAGCCTCTTTGGTGGTATATTAGTATGTTTGTCGACTCCCTCACTTGTGAGCATGGTATCGAGTTGTGGAAAATTTGTAGTGTGTTCCATGAGGGTCTTAATTTGGAGATAAAGAAAATAGTTAATTCCGTGTTTAATGGTTCGTTCTTTAATCAATTGATGGATGAAGCTTAGGACTTCTTCACTTGGTTGGCCAAGAATACATGTGCTTGGGAAACGGCCATCCCAGACGATCACTACCCTCCCTATCCCTTTGACATGCCTCCAACCACACCTTCTGACCATTTTGAGACTTATCCTCCTTGCCGAGAACCAAGGGACGATTTAAATGTGAATTGTTATGGAAGATTTAACTTGGGATATGAGCCTAATGAGGAATTTGTGGACTTTAGCTACCCTTTTGCATAGAAGGATGACTTAGTCCCCCATTTTCCTATCCATTTTCCACCTTCACCCATTGATGTGACCATTATCGTGATGGCCACGGTCCGGGTTGGGCCGGTTCCGTTCCGGTTCCACCCGATTCCGGTTCCATCTGGAACCTGAGTTGAACGGTTCCGGGCGGTTCCAAACGGTTCCTTAGCGGTTCATGAGGCGGTTCCGGCGATTCCAACTTTCGGGTCGGACGGGTCAGACCATCGGTTCCATTCTTATTTTTCCTTTAAATATAATATAAAAATACTATAATAATGCGGACGAACCTTTGTTGATTACTTGATTATTAGCGAAATTCATTGCTTGTCATCGTTATTAAAAAATTTACTAAAAAGAAGGAAAAAAATAAATTAATGAGAAATGATAAATATGATTCATAAAAAAAGAGGGAGAGAATGGACTTGAACCTAGTATTCCGAAGGAATACTAAGCTGCCTACGTATCCTGAAAGAATCAACCACGTAGTTCTTTGTCATGCCTTTTATTTGTAGTTGTTGTATGTTGATTGATCGTTATCCGATATTCATGATCCTATTCATCTTCGTCATCATCATCTTGTTGGTTAGATGCTTCCATTGACTCTCCTACCGACGATGATGCAGATGTATCCATCATCATCCATGGATCATCATCGTTCTTGAGTCCTTGTGTTTGGATCTCTGCTTGATCCCAATCTTTCTTGCAAACACATATTTGAATAGTAGATGGAGCAAGACGAGATCTCTTTTCATCTAGAACTCTTTTACCTGCACTAAAAGCAGACTCCGACGCAATAGTAAAAGCAGGAATTGCAAAGTTATCATTTGCGATTCTCGTTAATATGGGGAATTTTATTGATTTTTGTTTCCACCATTCTAAAATATTTTAACTACCTTGTTCAATTTGAAAGTGATGTTTAAGATAAGTATCTAGTTCTAAATATGAAGCGGAGGGGGAGGAAGAAGATGATCCTACAAAACTATCATCTTGGCTTATTATGTTAGCTATTATGGGATTGTAATAAGTGGGACGTGCCGAGACGCTAGCACGTCTAGACGTATCGCGACTTAGGTTATATACACTAGAATAGTGATCATAAAGTTCGGCTAAAAGCTTTTTACAATTTTCAACATAATTATCTACATAACAAGATGGACGATCTAATGATTGGTAGTAAAATCCAATTAATTTAGTAAGGTTTTACGCCCTAAAACATGGGTCTAAAATTGTTGCAATTCCATAAATAAAAGGAAAATCAGTAAAATACGTCTTCCACTTGTCCATCATATCTGCAAGAATCGGCTTTAAAAATACATTAGTATGATTATGCGAATGTGTAAGAAGATGATAAAAAATAGTAATACATTCACTTATTACTAAGTGGACGTTTGGTTCGTAAACATATGAAAAAATCTTAGTTGCGTGTACATACGCTTCTAATATTTTTTGTACGCCTATTGCTAGTTCCCATGTTTCATCACTTATACGGTTATCCATACACTCAATATATAGTTGTGTTATAACCGGTTGATAAGCAATAACCTTTTTTAATAAATCATGGGTTGAGCCCCAACGTGTAGGAGTATCTAAAGACCAATATACTTTTTTTAGTTGATACCGGTCACATAATTGCTTATATCTTCTCTTTACCTGTCCTAATCTAAGCCACTTCACTATGTCTCTAATGGGATCTAATAAATTACTTAGTTTTCTAATACCTGCTTGGCAAGATAAGTTAACAATATGAGCACAGTACAACAACGTACGTGTAATAATCTACCACCAAGGATTTAACTAAAAGCAGGTTCGTTGTACAAAAGTTCGATGCATTTGATGTTGGCCGTTGCATTATCGGTAGAACAACAAAATATCTTGTCTAACAAGTTCCATTCTTTACATATCTCCATTAATCTATATTTATGTTTTCACCCGTATGTCTTTCGGGCATTAACTCAAAAGCAATTATTCTTTTTTGAATAAACCAATTATGGTCTATCCAATGTGCTGTTACACACATATAAGGTTCTAAATGTGGGGGAGTAGAACAAATATCGGTTGCTATGCTAACCCTACCATTAAAAGATTTAAACATTTCTACTAATTCATAGCGCTTTGATACATATAATTTTGTTGTGCGTCGTTTAACAGAGTTCGTAGGGATTACTCTATATTGTGGTTGCAAAGTTTTTCTAGTATAATATTCGCATGCCTTACTTTCACCATGAAATGGCAACTTATCACAAATTACATATTTAGAAAATTCATCAATCATTTTATTACGATTATATTTAAAAGGCATACCTCTGCCGGGGATGTCCATTGTCCACTGTCGGCTTCCACTTGTGGTCACGCTGCCGCTTGCTGCATGAGTTTCTTTTGTGATTCCATGCTTCATCGTCATCTAGATTTAAATATAAAGACATACTCAAATACCACAATATATAAATAAATAATAATTTAAAATTTATTCAATTTGAAGAATAAAGTTATAAACTAACCGATAGTTTGAAAATTGACTCGTTTACCACGAGCTTGTCTTTTTTGTTGTTGTTGTTGTACTTCGTCTTCAAGTGATCTCGTTGATGATTTTCGAGATCTAAGTATCCCAATAGGGCTCGTTGGTTCCTCTTCTTCTTGTTCTTCTTCTTCTTCTTCAATTTGTATTTCTCATTCCACTTCTTCTGCATAATCGTGTAACTCTTGGTCGTACCCTTCTGGATAATTCGGTTCATAATTACTCACCGAAGGTGTTGTTGATATTAAACAATGTTCATTTGTTTGCAGCTGGCTTCGTGTATATCTTTCAAGGTCCCACTCCCCATATACTCTCGTCTACTACAGAGACGCACTTGATCGACAACGGGACGAGCAGGTTATTAACATTTACTATTTGTATTAGTTATGAATAAATTGTATATATTACTGAGTATATTGATTTCTATTACAGATGACATGGCAAACTTACATATTGGCTAAGATGGACGCTCTGCCACACATATGTACATCGGGCCACGAGATTTGGAGATCGCATTGTCCACTTATTTGCTTTGACATCGTCGAGCTACATCTCCCGGATCGTGTCATGCGTCAATTCGGTTTGGAGCAGGTTATGTCGCATGCTTGTGACACCAAACCTCAATTACATGCGATTGATCGGAGGACTGGGGACAAGAACTACGTCATACGACATAGATCGCAGGTAAATGCGTGGAATGACCGAGCATCTCGATTGGTTCGAGGAGATAACTACACCGGTCATAGCTCTGGTAGGTACATAAATTGGTACAGGCGTATCTCCATATTACGCCTAACGAACACCACATTTGCGCAGCCAGGATCACATTACCATCCGACATCTACGTTACTGGTATGTCTTCTTGTAACACTCATAACATATAGTAATACTTTTATGTGATTCTTTTAACAATATAATGATAACATACAGGCTGAGCGCATCCGATCGGTGCTCATACAATGCAATGACACGATTCACGGGGCCGCTACACCGCCAGTTGATGTGGGGTATCGGCTATGTTCTCAGACCCTTGGCTCCATTAACGCGTCATTGACCGATGCATTGAGTCAGGCGGGGTATGAGTACCTCATTCCGACTCCACCCATCATTGGCGAGGTAGATGACACATTCCACACTCCTTCTCCATGGAGTTCGGCCCACCGAGGTAGCTCTTCCGGAGGATCAATTACTCGGTCCACAAGAGGTTGCGAGCGTTCATCTACTCGAGGTTGGTCTTCCAGATCCCCATCGACATCCGGTGCTATGTCGCCATTCGTTCCTCCAGCTTCCATGACCACTCCTCCTCCACATCCATCGCCTCCGCAAAGGATCATCACATATCAGCGGCTAGTCAACGACGAGCTCTTGCTCTTAATGTCATTGCAGAGGTTGATGAGTATACACCATCATCATCCACCGGTGCGCACAACAAAAGGGGTCGAGGATTATAGTTTAACAAACTTTGTATCAACTTATATGATTTGAACTTCTTGTATCACTTTCCATGATTGTAATATATCTTCGCATTATTTTCATAATTAATGTTTTCAAATCAAGCTGGTTAGTAGTTGATTATTATGGAATAGATGGTCTTGAACTAGTTTAATGCAGGTTGCGCTAACTATATGGGAATTGAAAGAAAAAACTAAAATGCTGGACGAGCACAGAGCAAACCGCCACATGAGATGGTGGTATACCAGGACAAAACCGCCAAATGAGATGGCGGTTTTCCCTAACCAAACCACTACTTCATGTGGCGATTTACTGGTTAATGCAAACCGCCATCACATTTGGCGGTTTGGTTTGGAATATTTAAAAAAAAAAACAAATTGCCACGTGGACGGTATTGTGGGAAATACTTTTTCATTTCATGCAAAGTGGAAAATATTTTTCATTTTTGCAATATTATGGGAAAAGCTTCGAATTAATAAAATTAAAAGAAGTATGTCTTATAGACCCAATTATTTATTTCGTTATCTTAGCTCACAATTATTTATTCAACTCGACTCAAAATAATTCTCGTGCTAATAATTATTTTAAATTCCCCATTTCTAAAATATTAATTTCTCAAATGTTACAAGCAAAGTCAATTTTGCAGAAATGGAGGTAGGATGCCCTTTCCCTCCTGAACAAGTTGACCTGCACTGCAGTCAAAGTTGATAGGAGGCAAGGCTTCACCCAAAAGATTGGAGGGTTGTATCGGTAGGGGTGCCCCTCAGTAATAGGCACCATGACCTAGATATTCTTATCCAAGTAGTCTTCATAGTCATCCAGCTTAGGGTGAATGGCTGTCACATCCTTGTTAGGACGGAAGGACAGGAATGGAGGTCAAGTCCCAGTTTGGAGCTTATAGAGAGACCTCCACAACGCCATGGTCATGGGGTAACTCGCAAAACCAAATAAAATACATTATCTTTCTCGTCGATTGGGGTGCTAGCTGGTTCAGGGACACTCCATACAACACAAGGTGTCGAGGAAGGGGTGGAGAGGGAATCTCACCCCACAATGGAAGTGATAAATGTTAACGAGAATGTACACGTCCGTAATACTAGTCTTCGATAGCATGAAGTTATGTGCCTTCATGTCAGGGTACCCTAAGCGGCACCAATAACCCTTGTTGGATTCCATGTTAGTGTAATCTTTGAGGAAAAAAGGGGCCATACCCTTCCTCATTATGTTGAGCACATCCTGGCTCAACGTAGATTGCATCATCCAGTGACAGTCAGGATCCCGGCCCTCCATTTTGTCGTACAAAGGTTTTGTCCTTGCGAACGATATCGTCACCTGGAAAGGGGTCCGCCCAGAATAGATTGGGTCAATGGTGGCGCATCCAAGTAGGAGGGAGGAAAGTCTATGTATAAGGCTCAGGACCATCCAAAGGGAACTTATATTTCTCTTCGTCACATATATTCTTTTCGAAGTCATGCTTAAGTGTAACCATGATGGCGTGGATGACTACTGAAACAGTCGCATTATTAATGAGATTTCATTAGTTGTTTTTAACGCCTAATTTTTTTATATATATTTGTTCGTTACTAATTATAATTTAATTAGTGATGGTAGTAATTTGAAAATTTTCTACGGTGATTAGAAACTTGTTAGTTCGTAATGTAGTTATAAACCGTAACAAGTAACGTAAACTTTGGAGGTAAAACTTCAAGTTGAGCAACTACCCATAACATTTGGAGAAAATTATAATACTTACCCGAAGACTTTATTTAACCATGATGGGAATAAATTAAATATTTCATACATGTATACAAGTGATTTTAAACATGAAATCCAAGTTACAAAACTTGTTACATGTACAATAATTTTTATCCAAACTTTAAACTATCTTAGATAAACTTTTCCAACACTATAATAGACCAAATAAAGGACCAAAATCACCCCCAAACAGCCCCAAACAACCAGCTACTTTTGCTGTCCCCAATCCTCCTTTTAGCCCTTTGTACACTTACATACACAAGCTACAAACTATACCCAAGAACTCCTTTTGTTCTAATCTATGTTGGGCATCATTACATACATGCAAAGACCAAAAATAAGGGCAACACAACCTGAATTTTCTGTCTCAAAACAGCCCCCCATCATCTCCATTTCACTCATAAATTTTCACTTCATACATTCACAAACTCATTCAAACAACTTCTCTCAAAAACCTCTACAAGTCTTACATGCTTTCTACTTCAAAATATCATTAAAGACACTTCAAAAACAAGAAAAATGACCACTCAAATGCTTCAATAGCTGATACCTAGATTTTAAAACCATGATATACACACTAGTAGAAAAAAGCTCATTTGCTGCGGTTTTTTGGCCAAGATATGTTGCGGTTTTGACCTGTAGCACTTGTGCTAGCAGCAGATGCCCATTATTAAATGTTGTGGTTCAAAATCGCAGCATAAAACACCACTATATGCTGCGGTTCTAGATGAACCGCAGCCTATAGACTTTTTTTTTCTTTTTTTTCTTTTTTATTAAAAAAATCCAATGCATAATACTCATATATACATTATAGTTATTACACTAATAATCTTTCAATAATTCCCAAATAATCACCAAAATTTCCTCATATAACTGCATGATCGAAGATGAATTTAAATAAACATATAAATAATATATACACAATTGCGAAAATTTATATATAACAATCTAACAATAATTTAAATATATATATATATATATATATATATATATATATATATATATATATATATATATATATATATATATATATATGTATATATATGTATATATATACTTATATATATATATATATATATTTATATATATATATATATATATATATATATATATATATATATATATATATATATGTATATATATATATATGTATATATATATATATATATATATATATATATATATATATATATATATATATATATATATATATATATATATATGTATATGTATATATATATATATATATATATATATATATATATATATATATATGTATATATATATATATATATATATATATATATATATATATATATATATATATATATATATATGTATATATATATATATATGTATATATATATATATATATATATATATATATATATATATATATATATGTATATATATATATATATATATATATGTATATATATATATATATGTATATATATATATATATATATATATATATATATATATATATATATATATACATATATATATATATACATATATATATATATATATATATATATATATATATATATATATACATATATATATATATATATATATATATATATATATATACATATATATATATATATATATATATATATATATATATATATATATATATATATATATATATATATATATATATATATATATATATATATATATATATGTATATATATATATATATATATATATATATATATATGTATATATATATATATATATATATATATATGTATATATATATATATATATATATATATATATATATATATATATATATATATATATATATATATATATATATATATATATATATATATACATATATATATATATATATATATATATATATATATATATATATATATATATATATATATATATACATATATATATATATATATATATATATATATATATATATATATATACATATATATATATATATATATATACATATATATACATATATATATATACATATATATATATATACATATATATATATATATATATATATATATATATATATATATATATATATATACATATATATATATATATACATATATATATATATATATATATATATATATATATATATATATATATATATATATATATATATATATATATATATATATATATATATACAATTAAAAGTCAAAGTACGTGATTTTCTTGAAGTGTCGTTTAAAACCTAAATATAATATAAAACAATATAAATTAGATTGTTTAAATAATATTAAACATATAACTTATTTTAACAACGTAAAATCCATTCCGCATCAATATTTTCTACTCCAACATTCTTGATGGCTTATAAGATATCGTCCATAAATTTAACCGTGTAGTAGCTGCAATCAATACCATTATCTTGCCGAAAGCACTAAGAGATAATAGAATAAAATAAATTAAGAAAGTATCAAGTAAAAATTAATAGCAAAAATCCTAAAAATGCAACTTGGCATGTAAATTAAGGCATATGCCTATTTTTTCAAGTCTAACCATTTCAAAATAATAATATATTCTAATAAGTGTTGTGTGACAAGTGTCATGACAAACAAATCATGTTTGAAGTACTATAAGGGTGTTAGTGCCGTAAAAACTTAAAAAACCTTAAAAACGCATCTTGGAATGTAATTTCAAGCATACGCCTAGTTTTTCAATTCTAACCATTTCAGAAAAATAATATATAATAATTAGTGTTGTATGCCAAGTTTCATGCCAAACAAATCAAGTTAGAACTACTTTAAAGGTGTTAGTGCCATAAAAGCTTAAAAAAAACCTTAAAAACGCAACTTGGAACATAATTTCAAGCACATGCCTAGTTTTTCAATTCTAACCATTTTAAAACAATAATTTATACTAACAAGTAATGTGTGCCAAGTTTCATGCCAAACAGATCTAGTTTGAACTACTTTAAGGGCGTTAGTGCCATAAAAGCTTAAAAAACCTTAAAAACGCAACTTGGAACGTAATTTCAAACACATGCCTAGTTTTTCAATTCTAACCATTTCGAATAATTAATATATATTGTGTGTTGCGTTTCATGCCAAACAATTTATTTTGAACTACATTAAGGGTGTTAGTGCCATAAAAGCATAAAGAACCTTAAAAACGCAACTTGGAACGTAATTTCAAGCACATGCCTAGTTTTTCAATTCTAACCATTTCAAAACAATAGTATATACTAATTAGTGTTGTGTGCCGAGTTTGATGCCAAAAAAATCAAGTTTGAACTACTTTAAGGGTGTTAGTGTCATAAAAGTGTAAAAAACCTTAAAAACGCAACTTGGAACATATTTTAAAACACATGCCTAGTTTTTCAATTCTAACCATTTCAAAACAATAAAATATACTAATTAGTGTTGTGTAACGAATTTCATGCCAAACAAATCAAGGTTGAACTACTTTAGCGCTGTTAGTGCCATAAAAGCTTAAAAAACCATAAAAACGCAACATGGAATGTAATTTTAAGCACATGCCTAGTTTTTTAATTATAACCATTTTAAAACAATAATATATATACAAATTACTGTTGTGTGCCGAGTTTCATGCCAAACAAATGTAGTTTGAACTACTTTTAGGGTGTTAGTGCCATAAAAGCTTAAAAAACCTTCAAAATGCAACTTGGAACGTAATTTCAAGCACATGCCTAGTTTTTCAATTCTAACCATTTCAAAAAACGAATATATACTAATTAGTGTTTTGTGCCTAGTTGCATACCAAATAAATCAAGTTTGAACTACTTTAAGGGTGTTAGTGCCATAAAAGCTTAAAAAACCTTAAAAACGCTACTTGGAACATAATTTACAACACATGCCTAGTTTTTCAATTCTAACCATTTCAAAACAATAAAATACACTAATTAGTGTCGTGTAACGAGTTTCACGCGAAACAAATCAAGGTTGAACTACTTTAAAGGTGTTAATGCCAAAAATGCTTAAAAACTCTTAAAAACGCAACATGGAAAGTAATTTTAAGCACATGCGTAGTTTTTCAATTATAACCATTTTAAAACAATAATATATACAAATTACTGTTGTGTGCCGGGTTTCATGCCAAACAAATCTAGTTTGAACTACTTTAAGGGTGTTAGTGCCATAAAAGCTTTAAAAACCTTTAAAACGCAACTTGGAACGTAATTTCAAGCACATGCATTTTTTTTCAATTCAAACCATTTCAAAACAAAAATAATTACTAACTAGTGTTGTGTGCCAACTTTTTTGCCAAACAAATCAAGTTTGAACTTATTTCAGGGTGTTAGTGCCATGAAAGCTTAAAAAACCTTTAAAACACAACTTGGAACGTAATTTCAAGCACATGCCTATTCTTTCAATTCTATCAATTTCAAAACAATAATATATACTAATTAGTGTTGTGTGCCGAGTTTAATGCCAAACAAATCCAATTTGAACTATTTTAAGGGTGTTAGTGCCATAAAAGCTTAAAAACCTTAAAAACACAACATGAAACGTAATTTCAAAAGCATGCCTAGTTTTTCAATTCTAACCATTTCAAAACAATAAGATATACTAATTCGTGTTGTGTGCCGAATTTCATGCCAAACAAATCTAGTTTGAACTACTTTATGGTTGTTAGTGCCATAAAAGCATAAAAAACCTTAAAAACGCAACTTGGAACGTAATTTCAAGCACATGACTAGCTTTCAATTATAACCATTTTAAAACAAAAATATATATATAAATTACTTTTGTGTGCCGAGTTTTATGCCAAACAAATCTAGTTTGAACTACTTTAAGAGTGTTACTGCCATAAAAGCTTAAAAAACCTTTAAAATGCAACTTGTAACGTAATTTCAAGCACATGCCTAGTTTTTCAATTCTAACCATTTCAAAACAATAGTATATACTAATTAGTGTTGTGTGCCGAGTTTGATGCCAAAAAAATCAAGTTTGAACTACTTTAAGTGTGTTAGTGCCATAAAAGGGTAAAAAACCTTACAAACACAACTTGGAACATAATTTAAAACACATGCCTAGTTTTTCAATTCTAACCATTTTAAAACAATAAAATATACTAATTAGTGTTGTGTAACAAATTTCACGCCAAACAAATCAAGGTTGAACTACTTTAACGGTATTGGTGCCGTAAATGCTTAAAAAACCTTAAAAACGCAACATGAAATGTAATTTTAAGCACATGCCTAGTTTTTCAATTATAACCATTTTAAAACAATAATATATATACCAATTACTATTGTGTGCCGAGTTTCATGCCAAACAAATCTTGTTTCAACTACACTAAGGGTGTTAGTGCCATAAAAGCTTAAAAAACCTTTAAAATGTAACTTGGAACGTAATTTCAAGCACATGCCTAGTTTTTCAATTCTAACCATTTCAAAAAACAAATATATACTAATTAGTTTTTTGTGCCTAGTTGCATGCCAAACAAATCAAGTTTGAACTATTTTAAGGGTGTTAGTGCCATAAAAGGTTAAAAAACCTTAAAAACGCTACATGAAACATAATTTAAAACACATGCCTAGTTTTTCAATTGTAACCATTTCAAAACAATAAAATATACTAATTAGTGTTGTGTAACGAGTTTCACGCCAAACAAATCAAGGTTGAACTACTTTAAGGGTGTTAGTGCCATAAAAGCTTAAAAACCCTTAAAAACGCAACATGGAATGTAATTTTAAGCACGTGCCTAGTTTTTCAATTATAACCATTTTAAAACAATAATATATACAAATTGCTGTTGTGTGCTGAGTTTCATGCCAAACAAATCTAGTTTGAACTACTTTAAGGGCGTTAGTGCCAGAAAAGCTTAAAAAACCTTTAAAACGCAACTTGGAACATAATTTCAAGCACATGCCTAATTTTTTAATTCTAACAATTTCAAAACAAAAATAATTACTAACTAGTGTTGTGTGCCGAGTTTTATGCCAAACAAATCAAGTTTGAACTTATTTAAGGGTGTTAGTGCCATGAAAGCTTAAAAAACCTTTAAAACACAACTTGGAACGTAATTTCAAGCACATGCCTATTTTATCAATTCTAACCATTTCAGAACAATAATATATACTAATTAGTATTGTGTGCCGAGTTTCATGCAAAACAAATCAAATTGGAACTACTTTAAGGGTATTGGTACCGTTAAAGCTTAAAAAATCTTAAAAACGCAACTTGGAACGTAGTTTCAAGCACATGCCTATTTTTTCAATTCAAACAATTTCAAAACAATAATATATACTAATTAGTGTTGTGTGCCGAGTTTAATGCCAAACAAATCCAATTTGAACTACTTTAAGGGTGTTAGTGCCATAAAAGCTTAAAAACCTTAAAAACGCAACTTGAAACGTAATTTAAAACACATGCCTAGTTTTTCAATTCTAACCATTTCAAAACAATAAGATATACTAATTCGTGTTGTGTGCCGAATTTCATGCCAAACAAATCTAGTTTGAACTACTTTAAGGTTGTTAGTTTCATAAAAGCTTAAAAAACCTTAAAAACGCAACTTGGAATGTAATTTCAAGCACATGACTAGTTTTTCAATTATTACCATTTTAAAACAATAATATATATACAAATTACTTTTGTATGCCGAGTTTCATGCCAAACAAATCTAGTTTGAACTACTTTAAGGGTGTTAGTGCCATAAAAGCTTAAAAAGCCATTAAAATGCAACTTGGAACGTAATTTCAAGCACATGCCTAGTTTTTCATTTCTAACCATTTCAACACAATATTATATACTAATTATTGTATTGTGCCGAGTTTGATGCCAAAAAAATCAAGTTTGAACTACTTTAAGGGTGTTAGTGCCATAAAAGCGTAAAAAACAATACAAACGCAACTTGGAACATAATTTAAAACACATGCCTAATTTTTCAATTCTAACCATTACAAAACAATAAAATATACTAATTAGTGTTGTGTAACGAATTTCACGCCAAACAAATCAAGGTTGAACTACTTTAACGGTGTTAGTGCCATAAAAGCTTAAAAAACCTTAAAAACGCAACATGAAATGTAATTTTATGCACATGCCAAGTTTTTCAATTAGAACCATTTTAAAACATTAATATATATACAAATTACTGTTGTGTGCCGAGTTTCATGCCAAACAAATCTAGTTTGAACTACTTTAAAGGTGTTAGTGCCATAAAAGCTTAAAAAAACTTTTAAAATGCAACTTGGAACGTAATTTTAAGCACATGCCTATTTTTTCAATTCTAACAATTTCAAAACAATAATATATACTAAATAGTGTTGTGTGCCGAGTTTGATGCCAAAAAAAATCAAGTTTGAACTCCTTTAAGGTTGTTAGTGCCATATAAGCTTAAAAAATCTTAAAAACGCAACTTGGAACATAATTTCAAGCACATTCCTAATTTTCCAATTCTAACCAGTTCAAAACAATAATATATACTAATTAGTGTTGTGTGCCGAGTTTCATGCCAAACAAATTAAGTTTGAACTACTTTTAGGGTGTTAGTCCATAAAAGTGTAAAATACCTTTAAAACACAACTTGGAACGTAATTTCAAGCACATGCCTAGTTTTTCAATTCTAACTATTTCAAAACAATAATATATATACTAATTAGTGTTGTGTGCTGAGTTTCATGCCAAAGAAATCAAGTTTGAACTACTTTAAGGGTGTTAGTGCCATAAAAGTTTAAAATACCTTAAAAACGCAACTTGAAACGTAATGTCAATCACATGCCTAGTTTTTCAATTCTAACCATTTCAAAACAATAATATATAGTAGTTAGTGTTGTGTGGCGAGTTTCATGCCAAACAAATCAAATTTGAACTATTTTAAGGGTGTTAGTGCCATAAAAGCTTAAAAAACCTTAAAAACGCAACTTGGTACGTAATTTCAAGCACATGCCTAGTTTTTCAATTCTAACCATTTCAAAAAAATAATATAGACTAATTAGTGTTGTGTACCTTTACTGATTTCTATTTCGGATATGTGGCTCTCAAAATTATGCTGTGTTGACCCTTTTAGGTTTTTATGATAGCTTCACTTTAAATTGTGTTGACCCTTTTTGATTTAAGGGACAAGTGGGGAGTTAGTTACTTCATTTGCTACGGTTGCTCCTTTATAAAAGGTGTGACTTTTCCCCAAACAGTTTGGGAGAGTATAAGTGTCCATACAGTTGAAATAAAATATGAAAAATATTTTGTTCGTACAATTTGCCAATTAACTTGTTATATTTTGCTTATGCAACTTCTTAGTTTTTATCCTTTTTAGAATATGGCCTTGTAAAGGGTTTTTGAGTGTTTTGTTGTAACTAGACTTAAGGAAGTCTAGGGGAGAAGAGAAAGCTTCAAGTGAAGCGTGAGAAAGAGAAGGAGAAGGAGAAGAGAAAGAGAAGTAGGCCTATAATTGTTTATTATTTTATGTAATTGTAATTGATTGCCTAAAACATAGTAAGAGAATTTTGAAATCCCAGGGGGTCGTGGTTTTTTCCTTCTTATTAAGCCAAGAAGGTTTCCACGTAAAATCGTTGTCTCCTTTTGTCTTTTTCATTTTAAGTTTAAGTTTTATTTTCATATTAAATTCCGCAAAAACAGGGCTAAAATTCTTAAACTTACAATACAACAATTCTTAAACGTAAACGATATTAGTCATAGGACATATGACTAGGAGCATCCAATGCATACTACAAACACAATATCAAAATCAACATATTAGAGAACATGTGAACTTAGATAAAAATCAAAAAATAAGTTCACTTTCAAAAATAAAACCTACTCTTCAATATATGGAGCCATAATGAATGTGTGTTTAGCTCCAATCGAATTTTTCAAAGCCTTCAGTAGGTGTGATTGATTTTGAGCCAATTGTTCCCTTTTCTCAAGCCTTCCTTCATGTCGAGAGGTAGGAAGTCCAATAGATTTTGCCATAGCCATGTACTCAGCTATGAAGTTACCAATCTCATCGCTCACAGTGCCTTGAATCATACTCCCGTCGGGTTGTGCTGGATTCCTCACTTTGTTTTGTAAAACTCCCATGTGTCTTTCAAAAGGATAACGCCACCTTAAAAAATTTGGACCTAGAAGCTTGATTTCACGAATAGATGGACAATAACATGAACCATTATGTCAAAAAAAGAAGGTGAAAAATACAACTCAAACTTGCATAAAGTTATAATCACGTCGACTTGAAGAGCATCAAGTTTAAAGGGATCAAGCACTTTACTAAAAATTGTGTTGAAGAACGAACATAGCTCGGTAATAGCATATCTCACATGTTTTGGCATTATTCCACCGATTGCAATTGGTAAGAACACTTGCATCATTACATGGCAATCATGAGATTTCATGCTTCCCAACTTCAACTCACCATTTAGAGTCACTGATCTTTTCAAGTTGGATGAGTACCCAGACAGAACCTTAATGCCATACAAAGACTCACAAAATGCCCGCTTCTCTTCCTTGGACAATGTGTAGCAAGCTGGAGGCAAATAATTTTTATCATTACTCATCTTCTTACTGCCCTTTCCCTTGTTACTGCCACCTACTTCTTCACCTCTATTTCTTTCCTTACTCAATTTAACCTGTGGCCACAACTCCGTACGACTACCATTACATTCAAAGTAATCTTGCATCGCATACATTTTTCTCTATATGCATAACGTCAACACAATGCCTAACCTGTAGATCTCTCCAATATGGATGCTTCCAAAAGATTGATTCTTTTTTCCATAGTCGGTCTTCACCCCCTTGCATTTGCCTTCTTTTAACAAATACAGTTCCAACTCCCTTAACCTATTCGTAAACCTCATAACCGGTCAACGGTCAACGAGCTACACGATCCTCAACCTCCCTGTTGAACGTCTTTTTCTTCTTACGATATTTGTGATCTCGTGGGAGGAACTTTCGATAGTGCATGAATACATGCTTGCACTTAAGAATCCACGTGGATTCCATGTCATCGATACATATTGGGCATGCTTTCTTCCCTTTGTTCTTATACCCTGATAAGTTTTCATATGCCGGAAAATCATTGATGGTGCATAAAAGCATTGCACGTAATGTGAACTCTTCATTAGAATGTGCATCGAACACGGAAACCCCTTCATCCCACAACTTTCTCAAATCCTCATCGAGAGGTGGAAGATATACATCTAGGTCATACCCAGGTTGTTTAGGACCCGAGATTAGAAGCGAAAGCATAATGTACGTACGCTTCATACACAACAAAGGAGGCAAATTATAGATAATTAACTGTACCGACCAAGTACTATGTTGAGAACTAAGATTGCCGAATGGGTTCATTCCATCCATACACAGTCTGAGCCTTAAATTACGATCTTCATCCCCAAATGTCTTATGCAACCTATTAATAGTCTTCCACTCCGGAGAATCAGCTGGATGTGTGAGCAAGTGATCTTTCTTCACCCTATCTGCATGCCACCTTAAATTTAACGCATTTTTTTTATAGAAAACAAGCGCTTGAATCTAGGTATTATTGGAAGATACCACAATACCTTAGCCGAGGGCCCTTTACCATCCCGAGCCCCTTTACGCTAGTAACGCGATAACCCACACCTCGGACACTCTTCTAAGTTTTCATTTTCATTCCTATACAATACACAATCATTCGGACACGCATGAATCTTCTGGTACTCTAATCCGAAAGGACACATGAGTTTTTTTGCATAATATGTCGACTTTGGAAGTTCATTTCCATCAGGAAGCATCTCACCTAACACTTCTAATAACATTGTGAAACTAGTGTCACTCCAATTGAACTTTGATTTAATGTTGAAAATTGTCAACGGGGCTGTTAGTTTGGTTAACTTTGTACATCCAGGGTACAAAGGCTTTTGAGAAGCCTCTGTCAACAAGTCAAAAACACGAGGACGTTTTCCTAACTCATCCTCGACCCCCTCCATCATCTCATCAACACAATCTACATCCTCATCGACATTCTCTTCATCTGTCTCATACCAATTAACACGATCTACAACTTATACTAGAACAAGTGTATAAATCTATGACTAAAAAGAGGAAAAATCATCACTTGTATAAATCTATAAAAATCGGAAACCAAGAAAAAGTATTTCCAGAGACTTATAAATTTTGTTACGTAAAGGATTTAAGGAAAATTATGGGACTTGATTACGTATGTTGCTCAACTTAATAAGTATACTCCAAATATGTTAAAATAATCACAAGTATTAGTTCAACAACCCCAATTAAGGAAAGTTAAGTACATGTTAGAAATCCAAAACTATTATTGATTTTTGGATGAATGCAATATATTTAGTTGAAGAGTTGGAGTTGAGATTTGAAAGGCAAAGACTCGAAGTTGGAACCACTTCTAAGAACGCATAGAGCTTACGTGGGAGCTTACTAAATATTTATATAGGCTTGGAGTCGAGCTATGTCACATGGGGTGAGTTTTAAAGGATTTAAGAACAAGTTGGGAAAATTTGTGTATAAACTTGTTTTTAAAATAAAATTCCCAAAGAGAAGTTCTATGGAATAATTTATTACATGTATTATTATTGTGAGCATCATACATATTGATTTTATGAATTATTGTATATTTTAAGGCATGTTTAACAATACTTTGTGAAAGTAATTGTGATGGAAACATTATATAGACTTGTAAAATATTTGAAATGCATCTTAAAAGTAACTTCCAGTAGCTACATGTTAAGAAAAGCTCTTGGATACTTTTCTTGAAATTTATTCGTTAAAATGATATTTTAATATATTTTAAGGTATTAAATACTCTTATTATGAAAAATGGTATTAGATAAACTCTTGATTATCAAAAATAATTAATAAAACCATATTATGATGTCTCCAACAAGATTTGGTCAGAATATAGTTAGTTTGAAATTTTTCATGATTTTTAAGTAATTGTTTATCGGTAAATTGTGAAATAGTAAAATATGAAATAATTACCAAATAAAGTTGTTTAGACTAATAATTTTATGAAATACTCATAGGGATAGTAACTAAGTATGGTAAAATTTTGGGTATGTTTGATGGACATTTAAGGACCTTAATAATTTTTACTCGATTATTAATAATCGGTAAGCTAGAAAACGGTAAAATTTAAAATAAATACTAAATGACATCTTTTGGACATAAAAACTTTATGAGATACTTATATAAATAGTAGATACATGTTCAAAAATTTATATGGATTTTCGTGACCATATATGGACTTAAATAAATTCTATTTGTTTTATCAGAAATATAACGACATTGATTATTACAAATATCCCACACGGTTTTTAATGGTTGTTTAAAATTTTATACCCCTTAAAATAGTTCCTGAAAAATCATAGAGTTTTTATATTATTTTATTCGGACTCAAATAATTTTAAACCTATTTTATTTTATTTATCGATAAATTTTCTATACAAAATAATAAAATACCATACATGACTTTTATAAGTTTAAGTGGGCTAATAAACATGTTATATGACGTCTGAAACTTTGATATAATTTTATGAAACTAATTATTAATTATTTACTAATTTATCAAATTAATAGAAATTGTTTATTTATTACAAGGTGTAATATTGGTATAAAAATAGACCTATATCAAAAAGTTATAATTGTATCAATAACCTACTGCCTCATAGTATAAAATTAATTTAACTTAGATGGTTTATAATTTTTCGGATTTAAGACATCATTTAAATAACCATAAATACCTAAATTGTCGAAAATAATCGTAAAATCGTTATAAATTGGTACAAACAATTATAATCTGGGACAACATTAAATTCATTATAAATAAGGTATTATAATGACTTAATTAATTTAAGCCTTGTTGGAGAATTAATATGTATTTTGTACATCAATTATTGATTTTATTACCGACAAAATTGTCGAGTATTTGAGAAAAGAGTGTTTTATGAATCTTTTATCATAATGATTTTATAAACTTATGAACTATATTCTGGTTATTTTGAATGAATAAACTCTTTTAAGTTATACTTTACTTAAGAAGGAATGAAAAGAAACATTTTAGTGGTTTCCTTGAAAAATCATATTGAATTTTAACTACTTTTTATTTCGATGCATTTCCATACATGTTATTGATGCCCCAATATAATACAAAGGTTATGTTTGATGATATGATTATGCTAAAACATGTTTTACCCATGTGAGAAAGATTATGATTTAGTTTTGCTGTGTTGCAAATAAAATATGTTTATCATATGGAAAAAGGTGATGTTTTTTTGACTTTCAAATGCAATTGAAATTCCAAGAAATATATTGTATACAAAAATATTTTAGCCTAAATGGCGGGTACATATGCCACAACAAATGTTATGTGCATGATTAAACGGCTCACCAATGCTCAGCGCGTATTGTACACTATACCATTGTGTTACACTTGCCAGATATGTTGCAACCAGTAAACCGACTACCAACCGAGTCACAGGATGACTCACAGAGTACTCATGTAAACTTATATCATGAGTTTGAAAGTGATTTGGATCCATTAAGATCCTATGATTTATGATGAAAAATGAGAACTTGGAATTATTATAAAACCATTGAATTGAGTTTGAATGATAATATGATTTATCAAATGAAAAAGCATTTTTCAAAATGAATTTACTCAAATCAAAAAGTTTTAATAACTTGTTTGACGGACACTAGTGTGTTTATACTCGGCCTTTTTGCTGATATTATGCTTTGATGTTTTCCAATGGTTTTATTTTTAGAGTAAACCCCCATGGCACCTCGACAGAGAATTCATATGCGAGCGGAGGATGAACCCAAGTTGGAGTATGACTCTCTTTTGTTTAAATCTCTTTACTGTATTTGAGACACTATTAGTTCAGTTGTTTAGGTTTGGACTATTTTAAAGATGCAATTTGAACTTTGGACTTATTTCGATTTAGTTGTAATTTTCCTTTATTTTGAACAGTTAAGACTTTCGTTATCTTGCTTTGGTTTTGGTTCAAGTATTCTACTTGGACATTAGTTTAACCTTTAAGTAACCCCTTAATTGTATTGGCAAAAGTAAGATTCCGCTTGATTAATACTAAATTCCAATTAGTGTTTGTCATTATAATTCGGGGCGGTTACAACTACAGAATCTTTTTCCACTACGCAAAAAGAAAGAACAGAGTAAAAATTAGAAAAAATCTAAATTGGCCAGGGAAGTTGAAAACTCATCCATGAAAGATGAAGACTCATCCAAGGAGGATGAATACTCATCCATGGACGATGCAGGTTCAATAATGGCAAAGGGGAGTCGTGGGTCAAGAGCAATTCTTCGATGTTTCTGACGAAGATGAGATCGTTCAGAGAAGCGAACTTCGTGTAGAAACAAGAAAAATTGACTTCAACACCTAACGTCCATTAAGAAGCATCACCACTATGAATAAGTGCAAAGTTAAGAAGGAAGAAGACTTACGTTCTGACAAGAAAGGTGATACTAAGGAAGTCACTAGATCACCGAGGACCACTTGTAACGGTTGAGGATCTATCTTGACAAATGAAGATGAACGTGAAAAGGTTTTAAGAAAAACTTCGAAGGAAGTTGCAGAGAATTTGAAGAAATTTGGAAGTTTGCAAATAAATTACTAGTAGAAAAAGTCTTATTTGTATTTTTGGTTTAAGGCTATTTATATCTTGTATTTGGGGTTACTATTAAGAGGTTTACAAATAACACATTATATGTATCTTTTGTAAACCAAACGATACAAATAATGGGTTATTTATATCGTTTGTTTGTAATTATTTGTATCGTTTGTTCCAAACAGAACAAACGATACAAATAATTGTTATTTGTATCGTTTGTTTGGAACAAACGATACAAATAATTTTTTTTTTTCAATATACAAAAAATAAAAAATTTCGCGTTCAGTTAATGGATTGGATCATGATGTATACTCAAAGTCAATGACCATATTATGCAGAATAACATATAGACTGATCATCAAAAATGTAAACTTAGAAGCTTAGAAGTTCAAGTAAGTCTTATCCTTCCTCTTAGCAAGCTCTACCATCGCGAAAACCCGTTTGCTAATCTAAAAAAGGGTGAATCAAGTATTATAAGTGAATTTAGACCAAGTTCACAAAACAGAGCACTATTATACACTGAAATAGCAGTTTACTTTAACAAAGTCCTACAAGGGTACTCATCTACATTTGAGATGGTTGCACTAAGAAATTAACTCTTTATACCAAAAAGGAATTTCAAATTAGTTTCATGAATGCATAAAGCTACATATCGTCTAAGCAAAAAATGGATATCACAAGCTACATGCAGCTGCTCAACAATGGGTTAAGAATTACACTCCCACACACTACACTCAAACTTTTTGGTCTGTAGTTGACATAGTTATGCCTCTAACAATAGCATTGCCAACACCATCAAATCAAACTCCAATACTCTTAATGCAAAATGGGTGCAAGTGAGGCTAAGATGCATGCAACAATCCATTGTTAGTTGAATGAGAGGGAAAATCAAGTGTCATTGTGTCATTGTGAAGAAAGAAACCTGAACATCAGCACAACACAACACAAGTTGCCCTTACACTATACCAATTGTCATTGTGTCTTACGAACAGAAACAACAGGTGCAGTAAAATATGATTTCTGCACAAAAAACTCCCACTGCTGTTTTCAGTGAGACTGTAAACTGCAAGAATGATCTTATGTTTTCAAACAAAATGTATAAAACAAACCTTCCTCAATGTTTCACAAACAACAATCATAACCCAAGTTGGCCAAACAGATACATCGACCAAATTGAATAAACCAACTACTGGAGCACACCATATAGCAAGAGTGACACCAGCAACAGTAAGTATGCATCCATGTTTCAGTCAACACAAAATAGCGCAGTGATTAACAAATTCCAAATACTATATCCTCATTTCTATCTATTAATAAGATATAATATTACAATTCTGCATCCAAAATAAGCATCTCACTTATCAAAGCCATAGATCCAACTTCTCCATCAGCATAGGGTAATGACTAGAGGTGTTCAATGGGCCAAGTCGAGATAATAAACCAACTACTGGAGCACAGCATATAGCAAGAGTTGTTTCTTTCCTTTTGCTATCCTTTCACTTAAACATGTCTACATCCATAGAAACAGTTTTTTTACCAACTTTCAAACTATCAAATTATAAACATTAAAAAAAAGATTAAAAGCTTTGAACAACAACAAACACAGCAATTGATTAATAATTAAACTTCAGAATTAAGACGAGTACTATTATTCCTTAATTCTCTTCAATTTCTCATTAATTGATCTATGTTCTTCACTATTAAACATAATGAAGCCAACTCCTGTAGGCAGAGAAAGAATCATCATTATCCATTTGCCGAAAAGGAACCAAAACTCCAATCAATTAGCTAAACTCCAAATCTTCTCAACTCCTAATAAATTCAAGGGCAGAAGAAAATAGAACCTTGGAGGATGAGGAAGATATTTACCAACAATGATGGTTGAGGACTTAGAGAATCTCGTCAGGGCTTTTACGAATGATGCATCCTATTCCTTGTCCTTGATTGTTGAACAAATTGCATCATGAACGAATACTTGAAAACCCTAAATCGCAAAAAGGACAAAAAAGAAATTTGCAGTAGTACTGGATGCATAGTTATCAGAATCCCGATTCTGAGCTACGATTCTACGATTTTACGATCTAAAAATAGGCGACCGATCCGGATCGCAGGTAGAATCTTAATGTGGTAGAATCGTGCAATCCTACTTAGCTCAAGAATTTAGGTGGTATGATCATCCAACGATCCGTTCCTACATAGGTAGGTTTCAATAATAAAATATTCATATAACACAAATTTCACTTACGTATAAATTAATATTTAAAAAAATATATCAATACCTTAATAAAATTCAAGTTTTTCTTGATTTGATGTTGAAAAATAATTATTATAAGTATTTGTTTTTTCAAAACTTAATATATGAAGTCAAATAAATTTTTACTTACACCTTAAAATTTAAAAGAGAACAAAAATAATTGATAATCAATAATCCAAAGCACATTAATATTTATTTGTAGGATCACACGATCCTACGATCCGATTCTACTAATTTCGATCCTACCCCCTTAACGATCCTAGGTAGAATCCCAATCCTAATAACCTCGACTAGAAGAATGCTTCAAAACCCCTAATCGCAAAATTCATGAATTTGAAATGCAGCAGATCAAAAAAGAGAGGCATGTTGTGAAATTAAGCTGAAATTAAAGAGAGGGAGATCGAAATGTTGATTTAAGAAGAAATGAGATGTTGGGACTGCTGGGAGATTATTGGATCTTGAGGTGTGTCAGGTATGCTTGGAAAATGGTATTTTTATCGTTTGGCTACAAACGATACTATCGTTTGTTCCAACAAACGATACTATCGTTTGTTCCAACAAACGATACATCTAACAAACGATACAAATAAAGCTTATTTGTATCATTTGTTAGAACAAACGATACAAGTAAGGTTTATTTGTATCGTTTATTAAAACAAAAGATACAAATAGTGTTATTTGGTTCTTTGGTTTTAACAAAAGAAACAAATAGGGGGTTACAAATGACCTTTTTTTTACTAGTGAATGAAGTAAAACCTCATTTATGAGGAATCATTGGGTATATATACGAGGAAAGAATCCAAAAAGGCACAAGGGGTTATTTGGGAAAAATCAAAAAGAATGATTGTCCCGTCAGAAAATTCTGCCAGAAATCTTCTCTCTCATTGGTTAACCCAACAATCGCCACTTGGGCATTAAATGCACCAAGGGTGAATGCGGGACAAACACCTAGGGGCATTAAATGCACCCTAAAAAACACCACTTCGCCGCAGTGATTATGTAGAGTTAAGGGAAACGTGTCAGGTGAGATGATTTCCCATTGGGCAAGTGGGCATGTCACCTTCATTGTCAGAGTGTCACCAACTTCCATCCTAAAGACTTTGAAGGGAAGCCTCGTCAGGCAAGGAAAAACGAGCAAAAAGCCACATGGCACTCAAAGCATTTTCATTAAAGGCCACGTGGGTAACATCTTTCGGATGTGACATGTCCAAAAATTAGGGGTCCTGGAAAACTTACTTGGGGAATTTTTGAAAACATCACCTTAAGTGGCTTGATGACCCCTGGAAGGGAAACGTCTCCTGGAAGACCAACATCACTCTTGGGAGGGTAATACCTCCTGGAAGATTGTCAGCTCGCCTAGAGGGGTAACATCTCCTGGAAAGATAGTCAGCACTCCTAGAGAGGTCACATCCCTTGGAAGATCGTCAGCACTTTTGGAAGGGTAACGTCTCCTGGCTCAAAAACATCAAAATTCGAGGCTATCCAGACCCCTGGCTCCTATAACATGAACCAGGGCCCTGGGGGCAAATTGTATATGTGGTATTACACCCCATATTCTAATGATGGGCCAGAGAAGACTAAGTGGTCCCGGGAACCCAACACACATCTGAGCTCAAGAAGATCACTCGCTTGATTAGGGTAAATCCGGAACAAAGGGAAGAGGGAGAAGGACGAGAGTTGGGGGAAGCCCATGCTTACCCTAACCATCAAGTCACCAAAGTCTACTTTAGCATAAAGTAGTCCACATAAAAGATATTATGGAAGATATTATAGAAGGGAAAATAATGCAAAGTTAGAGCATTGAATGCAAAGCTCTCTCTCATCTAAAGGACAGCCACACTATCCTTAAAAGGACAGCCACCCTACTGTGGTGTCCCCTAAAAGTCTACCAACACTCAAGTAAAAGTGAATCCAATTGGTCAACTCACTCCAAACCCTAGACAAACAATGATGATGACTACATGTCCCCTCTCACACTATAAATACTTTCAATAGTCTCATGAAGAAGGTACGCAACATTTCGTGCATAATGCTCACATAATATTACACAAAACTCACTCTATTCTCTCACTAAGAAGCCCCTGAGCAAATACTCTATTCTCATTAACAGAACTCCATTAAAAATCACTAAAAATACTACAAACACTCAGAATAATAGTTCTAAGTGAATTACTTGTTGCTCTTGATATCCTTGGAGGTATTAAGAACGGTTCATCTCCCACAAAGGACCTCACGTCTACTAAACTAAGTCCTAATTAATCCACCCTCTTAGAGAAGGCCACTGTGCCCCTAAGGAAAGGGGTTTTAGGCGATTATTACTTGACCAAGTACTGACTTGAGCGTCGGAGGAGGCCCCCGGAGATACACTCCGGGCCCTCTCTAACGTAGTCTTTGCCTGCAGTTCAAAGCACAACACTAGTGGAGCTAGATAGCAAGTTAAACGTCCAATCCAGCATCTTTCATCACTAGGAGTACAATCCCGTACTATACTCCATAATTAATTGGTCCTCGTAGAAATATGGGAACAATTATAATTTCAGTATTTTTAGTAATTAAAGTTAATGGATATTATTGAAATTTTAACAAGGAAATGTTAGAAGAGCTTTTTGCATAATTTAGGGGGATGTTAGAAGAATTTTTGTATAATCGCTTCTAGAAAAAAAACGTTGTAACGGTAAAATATTGGGTTATGTGTTATGTAACAGTCAACCCGGCATTTTAACCGTAATTTATGCACCGTTATATAACGGGATTTAATGTCATGACAACCCTCCAACCCATTATATTATCCATGGACATGATCGAACAATCGCTTATCTTATTAACAGTAAACAAGAAGCCAACCAATATTCACTGAAGCAAGCCCCAAATGCTTAAGAAATCAATGAATCATCACCGAAAACAAGTTTGATGGAAAAGAAGGTAGATTCAGCTTGTAACACTACATCCTCCAATTAATTAACAACAAACACAACAACATTGGAGTACCTACCACTTAAACACCACCCTTCTCTAATAGAAATAAGTACATAATATCAGCCCTTTTTCTCTGGAAATCCCACAAAAAAAAAGGGAACCCAGAAGTAACGTATGATTTTTGAGTGGCATTCCTACAGATAAAGCCAACCAAAAGGCAAACCAGTACTTAAACCCACAAATTCAGCTCAAACAACTACACCATCAATCATAAGTTCATAACCTAACCACTAAAATAGCCAATCGTCCCGGTCACTACTTTATATAATAAGAATAAGATAAGATTCAAGTATTTAAATTTCAATAGTAATTACTTGTGGGCACTACATGAATGAAACCACCTCTCTTCAAAGGACCATAATTAGAACAATTTTGTCCACCATCGTCATTTAAACCACATCACAAACAAAGAGAGCTTATGCCCACTCAAGACAAGGTATATATTAGCAATCAACTGCAGCTACGATTCATTTAAAACTTTCCAAGTACAATATGAAAACTCCAAATAAAAGAGCTATTTATATTTTAAATACTAAACTTAAATAATTAGTAGAAAAGACCTTATTTGCTGCACATCGTTCCAAGCATTTATCAATTATCACATTAGACTAGGCCGCCGTAAAGTATATACTCTGCAATTAAGTCACCCAGTAGTTTCGATACCTCTTCACGCAGATTACATCCGATTTCGAAAGCTTCATCCCCACAAGGAGTTGGAAGACGATGAGCAAGTACTGAGCAAATCCTGCCATCTTTCCCAAATGCAACAATGGTCCGGAATACACGTTTAAAGAACCTTAAGAAGAACTTTTTACTGACATCATCATTATAGTACCATACATGTACTTTAAAGTTATATGAACTGTTTCTACAACAACTCTCAACTTCTTCAGCAGAAGCTAAGGAACAGGGTAGCACTTCCATATCAGAACAACTATGATCAAGGCGGATAAATGCCTCATACACATAACTATAAACGTTGTATGGATAATCAAAATAGAGAAGAACATTCTTCCCCCTAAGATTTTCACAAGGCATTCCTTTAAAGAAAGAATCTAGGGTGACTTTCCTTAGTTTGTTCAAAATTTTACTGACAACGCCTTCAAGAGTGAAGGGATGGGCATGAATACCAAAAAGCTTCATAATTTCTGCTCCACAGGGATCTACATATTCTCCATTAGGTCCCACAATCACCACCTTGTTTGGATACCCACGACCAAAGAATCTTCCAAGGGTAATGGATGCAGTACTGTTGAAAGGTGCAACCCACCATGAGATACAAAGCTCAGCCAACGTATGCACCAGTAATTTGGTAAACTTCCATGGATTTCCACTGTACTTCCAGGGAACATATACGATCACTATCTCAAGCTCCCTGTAATTTCTCCTACACGCTTCCTCAACCTTACGTAGCAAGCCTAGTAATTCCCCAGTCTCATAGAGGTACAACGCCACTGGCTTCGATTTGAGTAGTGAAATCGGCACTTGCTTCCCGTCCTTAAAGAGAAAATCAGAACCCAAACTTTTCTCAAGAGACAAGGGAGTCTTCTTCAAATGTTGAAACTTAACCCCATTGATGCTAGGGAAAGGACGCGGATCAGCTCCAATGGAAGGCAATATACGCTCGAAGGCATTATCAAGGCTAGAGTTGAGCAGAACAGTACCAGTGCGGGATACCAGAACAATTCTGCACTCAAAAAATTCTCCAAGAGCCTTGCATACACGATAACGATAACGTTGATCCTGAAAAGGGATTGAAAGGCAGGAAGAAGGAAAGCCAGAGATAAAGTGATGAAAAGCCCTCTCATCTGTAGACCAACCACGTCTCATCTTTGGTACAATTACCATCTCAAACTTGTTGTTGAGTTTAGAATACAACTCGCGACACACCATTGATAGTTCCCAGGCACAACAATCCCAATAAATAGGCACATTAAAAGAGCAAATCAAAATGTATTTACCCTTTAGATACTTAGCTGCTTCAACTTTACGGCCATCCCCACGGTTGAGAAAACCCCTCCATTTTTTGAGATCATACCGCTTCCCAACGATTACGCGAGATTTCGATTTCATTCTATTACATTCTTTCCAGATCTCATCTGATATTAAAGTTTTTAGCTTCGCCGAAACATCACGCACTTGAACAAAAACAGGATCATCGACGGTTGGCGATTGCTCTTCTCCAATACCATGTAATCGCTCTGATAATATATCTTTGTCCCAAGCAGCTACTGGACAACAAGGAAACATGTATTCCACCAACTTCTCCCGATTCATCACCTTCAACTCCTCTGGAACCATATCCAGATCCTCCTCCATTCCCTAAGTAAACTTACAGATTTACAAACAATATTACTACTTAATTCACTAATAATGACAATGAATTTGAAATTGAAATTAAAATCAAATTGAAATTTAAATGAAATTGAAATTGGAAACTGGAAACTGGAAACTGGAAACTTTAAATCCTTACCACAGCGCCGAAAATTCCAACAAAAACTGAAACCCTAATTATCAATATACAATCTCCCCTAGATGGGGTAGTCTAAATAAATAATAGTGATATGTAATATTGGTAAATCATTTTATTTTGATAGGGTGAGGTTTTTAGCATTTTAATTTATCTTTTTGTATTTTATTTATTTCATTGGTATTTGTTTTGTCTCTTTATGGTGATTTACAAATCAATGTGATTGATTTAGAATTTCTACTCTCAAAATACGCTATAAATAGACGAAAATATCTTTATTTTGTTAAATGTTTGTTTAGTGTTTTTACCAATTAAAAGTCAATTTTTTTTACTTTTACGGGCATACGTATAAATTGTGAACTATTCAAAGTACGAATTTTTTTCCTACAAAAATGTTAGGGGAATTATTTTCCACTTTGCATTAGAGTAAAATTAATTTCCGCTTTATTGTCCACATAGAATAGCATTTAAAAAAAATTTAACCAAACCGTCATTAGGTGTCAAAATTTATTTATGGTATTTTTTTAGGACATTGATTGAAGTCGTCACCACTTTCATTTTGTCGCCGCCACTTTTTACTCTTTTCCCCTTCACTTAAAAATATCAAAACTAAAACCTCTCTACAACAATTAAACCGCAAAAGTTATATTTTTCAATCTAAACATAATGGATCGTGAATTAAGCAACTATAGTGACGAGGTAACGAATTTAATGTGTATATTCTTTAATTTGTATCGAGAAAAAAAATCGAATGCAGTGAGCCGCGCTGGGCCATGTTCATGCCAATTCGTAATTTTAGTGGTAAGTTTGCACATGCCTCTTGTTTGATCCGAACATCATTTTCAGCATTGATATGTGAAGCTTTACTTCGAAAGCTCATAATTTCACAATTACTATTAAACCTGCACCAAAGTAACACCAATTAATGCCAAGTAAATGTACCTAGCAACACCAATTAATTCATCGAAATTCATGCATTCTTATTTTACCTCTAAGGATGGAACAAAATGCAAAGTAACGATGAAACAGAGACCACTAAAGAAACTTTGGTAGACCTTTCAAAACCCACAAGTTGATTCAACTGCACAAAAGAAGAGAGAATGAAGAGAGAATCATAGTGCAAATGTGAAACTCATAAAGCATCGAATAAATAATTGTAACTGAAGTTAAAGCCTTTCACAAATAAGAAATATCATAAAAAACAAACCCATATCCACTATCAACAAAAAAGCACAAAAAAAACTACATCAATCCATTCAGATTATTCACTATCATAACCAAGGTCAAACAAGTCCCTAGGCCTAGTTTCGCCTACATAACTCTAACCTTTTGTGTTTTGCTTGACTTGAAATAATAAATGGCTCATCAATTAACAAACGACTCTTGTGAATTAACTTTGAAAAGCTCACTCGAGGCCTAGTACCACTATTTTCTACCCCGTTCACCAATCTACCCAATCACAACGATAAACCACAACTTTAAATGATACAAGGTAATCAACTTCAAGTATGTCTGTTAATCTTCCATAATAAGTATTTTCCTTTGCTTCCACCAACTCTCCACTATTTTGTGTTTTGCGATTTCTTTCACTAGCGAATGTGTTGAATTTGAAACCATTGATCACATGACCCTTCAGGGGCGGTTATTGGCACATTCTGAGTGTCCAACCCTACAGAGCCCAAAAATATATGGCCTCATGTATTTTTCGCACGCTATACTTAATAATACATAAGATTGTAGCAGCTAGTTAATGTTTCTTCTTTCACGGGCGTGGCCAAGGTTCAAAACCTTTTACAATCAAATTTTTGAAACAAAATTTTTTTTAAAGTAGGGCCCATTTCCCAAAGTACTCAGTCTTCTGATCTTCTCACGCTAAACTATACTTTGCATCCCAATTCTTTTTTTTCCTATTTCTCTCACTTCCATTAATTTTCTTCTTTTTACCAAAAATAAAGTTTGAGTATTTGACCTTATGTATTCTATCCCAAAAATTAATCTCAGGTTCTCTTTACTCTTTATATTTCATCTTTTCCCAAAAACTAATCTTTCATATTTTTAAGTTTTACTTGTAAAAAATTGTTTTCTCAATCTTTTTGATACTCCAAATGTTTTTTGCCGGGTAAATTATTAGTTTTTGAAGATGGGATATTTGATTAATTACAATGGTTTAATAATAAATATTTTCATGAAATCAATTTTTCAACCATTTGAATCTAAATTAGGATTTTTGACCTTATATATTTACTCAAGATCTAAAATATTTTATTAATCTAATTACCAAAAAAATCATTTAGCAGAAAAAAAGTAATTTTTGATCTTGTAATTTGTGGTTACAAATTGGAGGAAAAATTCATTTTTATTGAAGAGAAGGGGGTTCTTGGCACATTTCCGGGGAAAAAAGTATTTATAAAGGGCCCCACTTTGAATAAAATATTAAAAATAAACAGGGCCTTCGCAATTTTTGCTCCGCCCCTGTGACCCTTCAGTCTATTAGCATATGAACTTGGACCACAAGCCAATGCAATCAACATTCCTTCTCCGGGACTAGATTCATCAATGTTTGGCACATATGTGTGAAACAATTGGTTGACAAGATTAGAATTCACATAACAATAGTGTTTTTATATTTAATTGATAAAACGTGCTACATGGTAACCTACCATTTGAACCAATTTGAAAATTCTTTAAACTTTCATTTATTCACCAACTCATCAGTAAGACTAAGAACATGTTCTCTTCAACTTATTTTTTGAACTTATTGCTTATTCTTATTGGAATCAGATCAGATCAGACCAGATCAAAGCAGACCGAATCAATTCAGATCAAATCAGACCAGACCAGATCAGATCAGATCAAATCAAATCATATTATTATTATTATTATTATTATTATTATTATTATTATTATTATTATTATTGGAGAAATGAAATTTCATTAAACCAACAAGCAATACAAAACTAAGCAAAGGCAAAAGCGCCAAAAGGAGCCTATACACTCTCCCAAGACAAAACAGACTAATTAAACAGAAAAAGAAAAAGAAGGATGCAGATTCTGCACACGATGTTTTACAATAAACTTAACATCATTAATAAGCTTCTCGACAGAGATAAGCTTCAAGTTCCAAACACAGTCATTCCTTGCTTTCCAAAGCATATAGATGAGACAGCATATCAAAGAGATGACAACGTTCCTCCGGGGCCTTAACATCTTCCATTTACTAGGATTTATAGAAGATATGTTGACACACTTAATATTCACATCAATCCATGAGGTGAGCTGAATAAAGCATTACTAACTACAGAGACAGCTAAAGAATAAGTGCTCAATAGATTCACTTCTACTACAACAAAAAGGACAAGAGTCATCATCAATGATACCTGCAACCTTCAGGTTGTCACGAGTTTTCAGCCTATTAAGCATGGCTAACCAGAAGATGAAGCGAGTTTTTGGAGCAGATAATCTATTCCAGACCAAACTAGCCCATTTGACAGGAGGAGAAGGAACTCTGAGACTATCATATACAGAGCTGATGCTATATTTCACTGTACTCAACCATTGACTGACCACCCCCTTAACTTTGCATAATTTTTTAAATGCGCAGCTTGCAGTGACAGGAGGGTTAAAAATCAGCCAATTTCCACCTTTAGTACACACTCCATGAACCCAACGAACCCAAAGAGATTCTTGAAGACTGCTAATATGCCAAGCAATCTTGCCGATGGCAGCAAGGTTCCAAATTTCAAGATTACGAATACCCAAACCTCCTTCTTTTTTAGGCTTACAAAGAGAATCCCACTTCACATTACCAGGCTTAGAATCAATCCCATCATAATGCCAAAAAAAGATCAACAAATACTTTTTTTGATAACCTTCTTCGGGAGGAGAAAAATCTGGCACCAGTAGGTTGTCACACTCATAAGCACAGAACTCATTGCAGCTAGCAGCGTAGGATAGATGTTGACCTTGCCAGCCACGAATTTTGCTAGTCATTTTATCAACCAATTTCTCACAATCAAAAGCGGAAATGCTCCTAGAATTAAGAGGAACACCCAGATAACGGAATGGAAGCTTTCTAAGAGGCAAATTAATCTGCCTAAGAATATCAAATTGATGCTCCTTACTAAGAACAGCAAGGTAGATGGCTGACTTGGAGGAATTAGCATGGAGACCAGAGGCATCAGCAAAAGATTCAAGCCCTTTGAACATAATATGAATGGATGTAAGGTCACCCTTAGCAAATAACATCAAATCATCAGCGAAACATAAATGGGTGACCTTGATAGGCTTACATCTCAGGTGGAACATAAAAGACTCATCTTGACTGGTGCACTTCAGAATAGGAGAGAGATATTCCATCCCCAAAACAAACAAAAGAGGATACATAGGGTCACCTTGTCTTAAACCTCTTTTAGCCTTCAAGAACTTAAGAGGGGACCCATTCACAGTAAGAGCAAAGGTTGTAGAAGTCAGACAATTAACAATAATTTTCACAAAATGATATGGGAAACCCAAAGCAACAAGCATGTCTTTAATGAAATCCCAGTCCATAGTGTCGGATCCACTTAAATCAGACAGCTGGGGGAGTAATTTTTCCTGGAGTAATGGCGAATGATATCTTGACACAAGATATTATGGATAATACTTCTACCAGAGACAAAAGCTCCTTGATTTTGACTAATCAAGTGAGACAAAACTGTAGCAAGCCTAGAGCAAATAAGTTTGGATATACACTTATAAATGGTATGGCAACAATCAATAGGCCTAAAATCACCAAGGGTCGTAGGACAAGAAACTTTAGGCACAAGAGTTATAGCCGTGTTACTCCAGGCTTTAAGAAGCTTAACATTTCGAAAAAAATGTTGTATAGCTGCAACTATATCCTCACCAACAATAGACCAAGCTTCTTTATAGAACTTACTATTATAGCCATCTAAACCTGGGGCTTTCCCATCCGGAATACTCCACATCGCCTCTTTAATTTCTTGATGGGTAAATTGTAAAGTAAGCTGAGATCTCAATTCATCAGTAAGAATAGGGCCAGAGTTGATAATAGACATATTAATAAGCTTCCTATTACTCATAGAGTGAAGTATATCAGAATAAAAGGCCAGAAAAGCTTGCTACATCAGACAAGGGTCACTAACCAAGTTCCCATCAATATGAAGAATGTTGATGGAATTAGCAATACGTCGTTGCCTCAACCTCCGATGAAAAATTTGAGTATTATCATCTCCATATTGGAGCCATTGAAGCTTAGCAATTTGCTGAATGTATGAAGAATAATCCTCTTTAACTTGTTTAAGATAAAATGCAACAGCAACTTCACGAGAAATAATAAAAGGATCACAGGGAGAGTCATACATTTCAACCGGATCAATTTCAATTGAGTCTCAGCTTCATCAAGAACAACTTGAATAGGAACCTTGTGGAAAGCAGATTTCAACTTGTGTTTGAGAGAATTAAGCTTTTGTTAAATTTGAAAGCATAAAAACCCTTCTATTGGTTGCCAAACCTCCTCAACCACCATTATTATTATTATTATTATTATTATTATTATTATTATTATTATTATTATTATTATTATTATTGTAGGTATTATTAATTACTATTTCCAATTAATAATAATAATAATAATAATAATAATAATAATAATAATAATAATAATAATAATAATAATAATAATAATAATTCACAATACTAACTTATTATTGAATTAACTAATTAAATAATAAAAATATATTATTAAATATTTAATAAATAATAATAATAATAATAATAATAATAATAATAATAATAATAATAATAATAATAATAATAATAATAATTATTATTATTATTATTATTATTATTATTATTATTATTATTATTATTATTATTAGTACTACTAATATTAATTAATTAATTACTTAATTAATAAAATAATTAATAAATAAATATATAAATAATAACTTCAATAATATAAATAATGTAATAATATTATTAAATTAATTAATTCATTAATTAAAAATATTTTTTAATTCATTAATTAAAAATATTTTTTAATTAATTAAATAATAATATATAAATGATTATTTAATATTCCTTCCTTCCTTTTTGTTTGTCCATTTTAAGTTTGTGCACTTTAAGAGAGAGAAATTTAAATTAGATTTTTGAAGTATATATTGAAGATAAAATATATTCATGTGAGATCTTTCTAGATTTTTCTTGATGTAAAGTTTTTTTATATATAATTTTTATAATTTTTTATGATGCGTACCTAAAGATATTAAGGCTTAAAATTTGCTAAAAAATGCGTGCGAAAGTTAAAGTGGACAAATAAAAAGGAACGGAGGAAGTAATTATAATATTATTAATGAACAATTAGATAATAATAATAATAATAATAATAATAATAATAATAATAATAATAATAATAATAATAATAATATTAATAGCTTTATGAAATCAAATCAGATCAGATCAGATCAGACTAGATCAGATCAGATTAGATCAGACCAGATCAGAAAGATACAGATCTGATCAGACTGAATCAGACCAGATCAGATTAGTTAAAATCAGACCTTTGTAAATTCAGATCAGATCCAATCAGATCAGACGAAGAGAACTAACCCTAATTATGGGGTTTTTTCTCTCGTTTTGATATAAGAACTCTCCGTAATAAAACAAGAAATTGCAAATATATTCAATAACATCATATATATGTTAAGTATTTACTCTTCGAATGGGTGAAGCAATTCTTAGAATTGAGTTAGCACATAACGATGCATTTGCATCTTACTTTTGTGAGTTAAATCAATAGCTTTCACCTCCCTAATTGGTCGACCACGTGAATTGAATAAATGACTAGACAAATTTGCATCATCATCATCATTGCGGCGTTATCGATTGAAAATTGTTTCCACGCCTTCTAAATATCTTGAGCAAAAGGTAACAGTTTCCTCAAGAATATAACTCTCGACAATAGAACCCTCTTATTGAGCTTTATTTCTCACTATGTATTAAGATGGGATAGGTACCTTTTGAAAATTAGCTTAATAGTTAAATATATTAATTGAATAATTAATAAGTGAAAAATAAGTGTGCAAAAATCAAAGGACGCAAACCTTTCAATTGGATACATCCATCTGTAATGAACTTGTCCTCCTAACTTTACCTCCTTCACGAGATGAATTAACAAATGAACGCTGATAGTAAAAAAGGAGGATGATATTCAATCTCCATTTGACACAAAGCTTGAACTATCTTGGATTGTAAAGCATCAAGGTCATTAGGATTGATATTCTTTGGCACATAAAGACTTATAAAATGAAAAGAGATCATCGATAAGATCAACCACTGTTGAAGCTTGTGATGTTTTCAACGCTATTGGGAGAATATCTTGCATCAAAATGTGGTTGTCATGGCTCTTCAGATTAATCAATCTTTTATTTTTCATGCTCACACATCTGGAAATATTTGACCCATATCCATCTGGAAATCTGAGTTCTGTCAATACACGTAAAAATGTAACCTTATCCTCTACTGACATGCAATATGTGGGTATACGCATGTCGATGACTTCACCTTCATCATTACATTCAAGCCAAAGTATGGCTTCACATTCTTACTCTCAACATATGAGCGAGCATATTCATCATCTTTAAATTTTCCATTTTCATTCATCAAAGTTCTAAGTACATTATCACACACATTTTTCTCTATATGCAAGATATCTAAATTATGACGAAGAGTATTATGCTCCTGATAAGGAAGGTCAAAAATATATGCTCATCTTAGTCCAAAGAATTTAAGCATCATTGACATCATTATCACCCATGGATCGTTGATTCCGTTTCCTTGTTGAATTTTCGAATTTTCCATGTTTATGCTTTAAAAGTAGTAGCTCTCTTTAGACATCTGAACCATTGAAATCTGAAGAGGAATTTCCATGTTCTTCACTCCCGTCAAACAAATTCGCTTGAAATCTAATGGATGATTACTAGGTAACCATTTACGATGCCCAACATAACATATCCTATTCCCGACCCGTATAGATGGAGTTGAGTAATTACAATCTAGGCAAGTTTTATAACCCTTTGTACTCTATGCTGATAACATGGCATATGCTAGAAAATCATTAATAATCCACATTAAAGCTGCTTGAAGTTTAAATTTTTCACCAATGTAAGAATCAAATGCATTAACACCTTTCCACAATAATTTCAACTCATGTATCAAAGGAGACATATAAATATCAATGTTTTCCCCTGGTCCTTCCTTCCCCAAAATGATAATTGAAAGAACAAATGAAGATAGCTTCATACACAACCATGGAGGCTAATTATAAGGAATCAAAACTATGGGCCATGTAGTACATGTTGTGTTCATGAGACGTTAAGGATTGAATCCATCACTAGCAAGACCAAGCCTTACACTTCGAGCATCTTTGGCAAAATCGTGGTATAAGTTATCAAAATTCTTCCATGCTAGTGCATCTACTAGATGTCTAAGATTTCCATCATTAATTCTACATTCATCGTGCCACATCATGTCTTTCGAAATCTTAGATGACACATACATCCTTTTTAATCTATGAATTAACCGAAAATATCTCATCACCTTTATAGGAACTTTACCCTTGTCATTTTCACTCTTCCATCTTGAAGTGGAACATTTAGACAACAATCTTTCTCCACCATCTCACCCCAATATAATATACAATTGTTGGGACAAATATGGATCTTTTCATACCCTAAACCCAAATCCATGATCAACTTCTTTGCTTGGTAATACGAAGAAGGAAGTGCATCAAGTAAAAGATCGATCAACATTGAGAAGAATTTATCGGGCCACTTAAACATGCAGTTAAGATGAAAAAGATGCAATAGGAATGATAACTTTGAAAGGATGTGCAACTTTCATAAAGAGGTTATGTTGAAGATTCTCGTAGCCCATTATATTTAACTTCTTCAAAGGAAGAGTCGACATTGGGCTCTTGAGAAAGGTCTTCACTGAAATCAAGAACATTAGACTCCTCAGTTGTTTCATTGGCTCTACTATCATCGTCATGTTCGCTAACCAAGTCAGGAACACCAAGAATATTTATGTAACACCCCGAAATTTTTTGTATAAATATTTTACTTACTAATGTCATTTGAAGTATTTTAAAAATTATAATAGTTATATTATATGGTTACACCTTTTGCATGAAAGTGGGCTAACATGTGTAATTTTAACCCAAACCTTTAGCCCAAAACCTTAAACTAATAAAAAAATAAAAATAAAATAAAATAAAGTAAGGGGAGTTGTAGAGAGGGTCATGGCAAGGGGAGGTGAAGGTGAGGGGTTTGTGCATTCAAACTTTTATAACATCTATTTGGTAATTCAAAGGTTAATGGAATTTTGTTAAAATCTTTCCTTAACTTATTTTTTTTACCATAATTCGCATAAGAAAAATCAAGCAAACCCACCCTTTCTCTTCCCCCAATTTCGACCATCACCTCCAACATTCCACTATTGAATTTTTTTTCATCTTTTACCACATTCAAGTAAGTGTTCATCTTTAATTTATGTTTTTTTTTTTATATATAATAATTAAGCATGTTTTTGTATCTTATCATGACTAATTTATCTACTTAAGAAATTTGAAAATATGAATTATATGTGATGTTTTATATTTTGTTTGTATTGTTCTTGATTGTAGTATAGATTATTATGAATATGTTTAATCCATGGAATTTTGATGCAAATTGTGACATTTTGTTTTTTTTTTTATGAATATTGTGTATGTAAATCATGATGAGATTCTTATTAATTAAGTATGTGTTGTTGTAGTAAGATTATGCACATAGAAATTTCAGATTTGATTATGAAAAAATTTATGTAGATTGAAAGTTTTGTGAATTGAGAAAAAAACAATTGGCATAATGCGTAGTAATTAACGTAAGTGTGTTTTTTCATGAGTGAAATTGTTTTGGATTGATAGTTTAATTATAAAGGATTATGGGCAGCAAGTCTTAGTGTGGTATATCAAGAAATTTGAGGGAGTTTTGCAACAATCCCATAAGTTGTCTAAATTAGCAGAAAAAGTGACCTTTTAGACACTTTTTGGCCTTAAAATATGTTAAAAATATTTACGGCACTTTAATTATTATGAAATTTGGTACACGGGAGTTTTGATACCTTCTAAACGCAATGGTGAAGTCGAAATTTCAATTTGACCATCCTAACATACTGTTTTGGACAGATTTTCAAATCCGAACTATAATTTAATAATGTGATTATATGAAGTGTATAAGATGACTTTGTGATTGATATAGGATGACTTGAGACGATGTGTATGTAGTGGTTTGTGATATAAGATAGCATGAATGTGTGCTTATCCAAGTATATACAATTAAATCATTTAGGATCTCGATTTGTGACATGAAGTTGATAAGTACGTTTAGAATTGCTTGTCTTTTAAAGGTATGTACACGTAGTAAAATACTATATCACGTTGATTGTTTTATTGTGGAAATGGATGTAGTATATAAAGATGATAGTATGTTCTCTTAAGAAGTAAGATTTCAATAATTTGATAAGTAGAGGTAGAATGTCGTCACTAACTTCATAAGTGGACGTAGTATGACGTCAATTAGTGAATTGTTTACTCGCGGTATATGGGGGCATTATCAGCCACCGCGGAGGTTTGCATACTTAACCATATGCACCGAAGTATGACGTGTTGTCTATGGTAGAGACTTACTTAAGGGTTAGCTCCCCTTAGCGTATTGTTCTCACACTTGGAGTTTGGGTTGTTTGCGCAGTATGGCGGGTTTGTTCCGGCCGTATGGCTGGGTAGTTACAATAGTATGACTAACTAACTTATTTATAAGTAAATTATTTAGAAACGATGAATTTGACATTAGTCAAAAAGTAACTAAGATAACTATGATGGATCAAGCTTATAAGAAATGTTATTTTTTTGATGCATGCTTTAATCTGTATGGTATTTTGCTGACGTGTACCTTTGATCTTAACGATCCTGCAATGATGTTGTTCCTCTTGGGGTTAACAACTAGCAGTTAGTTAAGTTGCAGGTCGGGGAGTGAGATTCCATTATGAAGAATAAAAATTTGCTTAAGTATGGGAGGATCAACCTTTAACCTTTCTTTTCGATTCCTTAAACATTTTTTGGTTAAGGCATCAATGCTCTCAAGTTGTATTTCATTTACGGTTAATTAAGGCTTCATACTATTTTACTTTAATTTCCGCTGCTAGACTTTAAATTTTAATATACATATTAGTTTACTATTCCAATATAACATCCTTAATAAACTCGATTTCTTGTTTTATTTAAAATATATTTCTTTTATCGAACCGAGTTTTTACGGGATGTTACAATTTACCCCTAAAGCATCTCGAAGTAACCCCGACATATCATCTTGACTTTTGACTTATGAATCATTAAAAACTTCAAAAGGAATCCCTATTTGATTGCTAACATTTTCTGTGACACTCAAAGGTCCATAAAAAATCCACTCCTTGTATTCCTTATCTAAGGCTTTAAACAAAATGTGTCTTTCAACATCTTCTAATGGAAGGAGTTAGTTTCTATTTACTTGACAAGTATTACATGGGCATATAATCTTTTCATTTTGTAACCCTTTCTTAGCAAATTCTACAAAGTTATAAATGACTTTAATATAAGCTTTAGTGTTTCTTGGTTTATCTATCCAACTCTTATCTATATGTTGAGGCATCCTAATAATTATAGGAACTATATATAATTAATATTATGCAAACAAATTCCATTACACATATGAGTCATGCAGTACATTTACCAAAAAAAACAAGGAGATAATTTTAAATTTTCCCCTATAATAAGGCAAATAAAACAAAGGGAAGAGCAACCAAAAATGAAGTGCGTAAAGGTTTTCAACCTGCTATAGTTGGCGCTCACTTTCCCCCATATAGAAACTAAGATGGTGTAAGTGTTGATGGCTATATTATTGGAATGAATGTCAACCACCTTGATGTATTCATGACAATATGTAGGTAAGCTTCCTTTTGTTTCAGTGTTCTGTCTCCATTTTGCAACATAACATCTAAGAACTCGTCTTATATTATGAGCTTTCATGAATTCATAGTTCATTCAATAATCTCTAAACACAGCCAAATACATCGTCTAATCTAAGCCTAAAAAACTATGAACCCTTCTATTCAAGCTCATATGTTCTGTTGAGCAGAGGACAATAAAAATATCATTACCTAAACCTTGAACATGATAATTGACAATTTACCTGACAAATAGTCCCAATTATCAACAATGAAATAACATGAACTCAAAGTCAAGCTCAATGATACCCTAAAATCAAGCTCAAACAACAATTGAAGAAAAAAAAATCTTAGACAAGCTTTATTATACTCCCTCCGATCTTATGATGTACTCCCATTTGCTTGGGCACGGATATTAAGGGTTGTATGGGGTCCATTAAAAAGGGTAAATAGTAAAGGGTAAGTAGTGAAGGATAAGTAGTGAAGGGTAGTTGGGTAAGTAAGGTATATGGGGTTATATTCGTAATTACTTGTGTGAACTAAGGATATTTAAGTAAAAAAGGATTGCCAAAAATAGAAATGAGACTAATTCAAAGGTTTTGCCAAATAAGGAAATGGGACTATATCATAAGATCGGAGGGAGTACCATTTTCAAATCCCAAGTCACAAGCTAAATAATAATAAAAGTAAATAAATTTGTCGAGAATAACAATTTATAGTTTTAACAAATCATAGCTAATAATGTTGTTGTATGATATTTTAAGCGAATAGTAAATCATCAAGGCACCAACATCCCAATTAATAACAAGGACATCAACTACATAAAAGCTTAAATGCATACTAGTTTTCCTAGTCTCCGACACAACTAAAATTAAAATCAAAATCAATCTCAAGAACAAAAATCCAATGGCAGAATTGACATGATTAAGCAATTGACGAATTGTACCTGATTTTGGGAGTTTGTTGAAGTAGAGTAGCCCAATTATGCCTCAGGAACAATAAAATCAGATCGTTTTACAGATGATCGTACATGAGTAATTGTGGATGATGAATTATGCAAATTGTATTGATCGAGAAGTGGAGGTAATTCGCTTTATTTAAAAATGACGAAATAAAATCCGATAGAATACTTTATTTACAGATGACGAAATAAAATCAGATGAAATAAAATCAGAGCTGTTACGAACTATAAAATCTTGTTCCCGTTCTTCTGTACAAAACTACAAACTGTTCTTTTACAAATAATCTAATTTTGTAAAAATAATCTGATTTTTACAATAAAATCAGAGTTGTAACGGACATGTAGATTTGTACAAACTGTTCCCGTAATCCAACAATTGATTAGGAACTAAAATCAGAGCATATTGTAATTTACAAATCATGAATTGCAGATGATGAATTAAGAGAATAACCTGCTGGTTTCCAGATTAAAATGCAACGTGAATTGTTTGCAGATCAATTTGAAGGCAGCCTTCGAATGAAGAAGAAGAAGATGAAGAAGGAGAAGAAGAAGGCATGAAGAACAGTTTGCAGATGTATATCTAGCGGTTTGCAGATGAAAGAGTAATTTAATTGAGAAAGAATCTCATGCTTTAATTTCTTAATCCCAGGAATATCTGAGTCGGTTTGCAGATGAATATTATACCGCATGAATTTTGAGCATAATTGAGAGTAATTTTCATTTCTTAAATATCCCGCTTTACTATCCTAAAAATTACACTTTAATTTTTCTCATGAAATTTGAGCAGTTATATTTTAATTATGTAAGTGTAATTGTATAAAATCATTGGTGTTGTTTTCACCATCATCGTTATCATCGTCACTGCTAGACGTATGGATTTCCAAATTATAATCCCAAGTCCTTTTACGAACACAATGACTGATCTCATACTCCTTTCTTGACGGAATAAACCTTTCTGATAAAAGTCATAGTACAACATCCTTATCCTGTCAATCATATCTCGCGGTGAATGACTCTATCTGATACAGTCTTTGTCACAATCGCCGTAGCCGTCTTTCAGATCTCGACAAATTGCCCTTATGGTTTGTCCCGATGAATCGCGATGAATTTCGTCATAGATCTTCTCCCTAATATCATTTCACGGATAACATCTCGGTGAAGTCTTTACTAACACATAGCTCTGAACTCCAGGCCTCGCATAGTAGTTCACATCTTGTTTATGACTATTTTGAGCGTTCCATTTGTAACATCCCATTATATACCATTTAAATAAATAATTATTTAATATATATTTAGTCGATTAAAAATATAAAAGTACATAATTAAAAATATAAAAGTACGTATATTTTGATTTGTCATCTTTTAAGCTTTTGTTATGGGTGCGTTTCGTCGCGTAACGTTTTTGCATTGTACAATTAAATCAAACCATTGATTAAATTAAAAAGAACAAAAAATAAAATGGGTGGATATACCAAGGGTTGGCCGGTTGTAGGGGCATAGTGGAGGGAGGAGTTCATGTAACTCCTCCCTAAATGCATTTTATTATGGGCAATTAACTTAGGAATTAAAGTGTAGGAATTATGGGGCATTTAACCTTGCATATGAATGGTTTGTTGGAGGCTAAAAATTCAGAAAACTTCCTTCACATTTCCATTTCATTCAACCAAATGAGAGAAAAAGGGAGAAAAAGAGAAAAAAAAAAGTTCAAGGGTTAATTTTGGTGTGCAAGTGTTCATAATCCTAGCCTTTTGCTCTTTGATTGGTAAGTTTTTGTAATTCATAAACCTTTCACAAAATTTCAATTTGTTTAAAGGATTATGTTCTTACTTTTTTTTTGTTTGATTAACATAGAAAGAAATAATACCGATGAAAATATGTTTTAGTTGATATGTGAATTTTGGTTCATGGTTTGATATAATGTTTGAAATCTTTTATATATATATTATTAATTTACAAATACGCTTTATATGATTAAGATTTAATAAAAAAAATGTGTGATGTGAAGATTTAGAAAATAAAGTTATATGTGTGTTCATGATATTGTTGAGTATTTAGATTTAGAGCATGTAGGACAATATCCAAAGGCTTAAAGCATATAACTAAGCAAAAACGTAACAATGAGAGCGATTTAGAGCTTGCTCGACCATATGCTCGTTCGAGCATGATAACGCTCGTTCGAGCACTTCAGTGAAGCATTTTCAGTTTAATTTCTGAGTTCTGTTTGATGGTCTGGGCATATGCTCGTTCGAGCAGCATATGTGCTCATTCGTGCAATCTTAGAATAGTGCATCTGTTCGTAGATCAAAACTTCATTTTATGGAGTTTTGTGTTGTTATGAACTAATGTTTTACTTGATATAATTAGTAAATGGATTTGGATGAATCATTGCTACTTTACTCTATAAATAAGAGTTGGTGCTTGAAATCATTTACACTTTTTGATGACATCTTGGAATATAGTGTATGTCCCATCTTTCTCTCAATAAAGAGAGTTATATACTCTTTTATTGTTTTCTGGTTTTAATCTCAACATAAACACATTATCATTTAGTTCAATCGGTTCGTACTAACCAGTTGATGTGATTGATTGTATCTCATTGTGAATTTCCGGTCTCATAACCCAAGTACCTTTGTGGGGGAAATATCACAAAAGGAAAGCTTGTAATCGCCTTCAATCTATATCAAGATTTCTAGTGACGCCATCGTCGCAAATAATCTTCTCTACGGTGTTTTTCATTTCATGGTTCATTCAAAGCAAGGAGTTCCATTGCCATATACAAAGGTTCCGCATTATTATTTCTAACAGATATATGGTTGTTAATCATCATAGAAGCAGTTTTGATGTTTTTGATTTCTAGGGATTTTGTTGTGATTATACATATATAAATAGATATGAAATATGAATTTATAAATAAAAGCATGAAAACGGAGTCAAAAAAAAATACATTTTCTGTCTTGATGAGATTATTTATAATTATTATTTGATTTAATTTAATTGATATTTGGGTGATAAAGTATATACGTTGAGTTACGATTTTTGCATCGTTGTTGGATTCCGATGAATTGATGAATGAGATTAAAGGAATTAAAAAAATATATATAAATACGTAACTGGTCTTTTGGAAAGCATTTTTTGTCTCGGGAAGCGCACTTTATGCCTTCATGGTTCGGGTGTGTTTCATTTCGTTGTACTCCCGATTGAATAAAAAATCGGTTTAACGCTAAAAATCGATTAAAAATAGTAAACGAGTGTTAAATATTATGAAATTTGGTATCCGAGGTAATTGATACCTTCCGGACGTAGTGGTAATGTCGGATTTTCTGTTTGAAATTTGTAAACTTTCCGAAATGGGATGTAAAGTTACTGGTTAAGTTTGGAATTAAGGAACATTGAGTTTTATTGGTTTAATCATCTTATATTATGAAGTATAGTAGTGCCTTGATGGCATAAAATGGATTTGATGTGTGAACACATACTAATACGTGATTGTTGTATGTGTGTTTGTGTTTAGGACATTGGTTCATAAGAGGTTGAAGTACCGCATGTGTGGTGATTGTGTATTGGAATGTCGTGCTATTAAAGTACACACTTAGACAATACTTATGTAATTGGTTATGTAAGCATTAGTTGGCTTTGTTCATGGATTTTTCTATTTCAACCCCCGACCATGGTTTCGTTTGAGTGTTAGAGCATGGGTGTTACTCTTTGACTTGCAGTTCCATTTCTTTTATTTGACACAAGTAGGATTCTAGGCGATCCTCTTTTGGGAACGCGAAGCGCACTTGGACTCGTGGTGCCACCATAGATGTCGAGCAAACACAAATAACCCTTTTGTGAGGTTTGATTGAGCCTTCTACATATGATACATACTTGTTTTTGAGATGTTTGATGTGTAGCGCACTAGGCATGACTTTAGGGACCTGGGCATTGTATGGATTTAGCTGCTAGTTTGGATCAGACCTATCCTCATTCTTTCTTACCCCCTTGTTAGCCAATGCAATATTATACCAACTTTCTTTCATATCTCATTTGACCTTCCACTTTCTTTCTTATTTCTTCAACTTTTCACCTTCCTTCACCTTCACCTTCACTATACCCCTTTTGTAGTATACTAGTTGGCTTGGTTGATAGTATGTCGGTGGTTGGTTTATCACACTTGGCATGAGTCTTAAGCTTGTCTTTGAATTTTAATTTTTTTTTCTTGAGGTCACCACTTGTATATATCATGGTGATATTTTTGATTTTAGGTTTGGTTGTATATATTTAGTTGGTATCGTATGGCTCTAAGAGCCCTTTGGTTTCACTACTCGCTTTTGGTAGTGTAGTGTTTGTTTTTATATCATTTGAAAAAGAAAGAAAAAAGAAGAAAAAAAATATATAAAAAGAAAAAAGAAAAAACAAAGAAAAAACAAAGAGAAAAGAAAGAAAAAAAAGAAAAGAAAAAGATGTCAAAAATTTGTATTGAAAAATATTAGTATTTAATAAATGCCAAGTTGTGTGAAATCATGGGTCATTTTGGTTTGATTTGGGTTAATTAGCCAGTTATGCTAACCCTTTTTTTTTTTTTTTTTTTTTTTAACTATAGCCTTCCTTATCCTTACTCTGTTTCACCTCACTTTAGCCTTTACCATTTCACCTCTTTTAGGTTGATCTACCTACTTCTTGTGAAGTCCTGGCCCTTGAGTCCCCAAGTACCGAGGTGCGAAACACGGATACATCTTTGTGTTAGAGGCTCGCATTACATTTGAGTCATAGGTTGAGCGAGACTGATGCCTAAACACATTTGAGAGTGGTTGTTGTTTGGATTGCACATACCTAAGTGAGGTTTGCTCGCCTCTTTGTGATTGGCTTGGGAGTTTCGGTTGTTTGGTGTGTCTTATGTGGGCCATTTAGGGGCTAGCTCGGGAGCCTCAAGTTGTCACTTCAAATTAATGAAGCCATGAGTGTATTTGTGTCTTTTTGTGCTTTCTAAGCCTTTGGTCGGGTTTTTGATGTTCGTTTTTGCAAAGCCATCTTATCAATGCAAGTGTGTTCATCATTTATGCCATTGAGATGTATTTTGCTTGCGTGTGCTATGATCTTGCGAGATTTCATGTTGGTTGCTTTCTTGCTCTTCTTGCTTGAGGACAATCAAGATCTTGGTTGGGGGGAGTTGATAAACCCTATTTTGATCCCTTTTATGCATGATAATTGTTATGTTTCTTTGCGGTTTTTGTTACATCTCAATCCATTTTCTTGGGTTTACACCCCTTTTCGAGGAAACATGTGTTTGTTCTTGATTTTGTAGGTTTTTTTTTCCTTTCTTCGAGCAAAGGTGTGTTAAGCACGATGCTCCCTAATCCCTAGGAGATTTTGAGGATGAATGAATTAAAACTGAGGAAGAAATAAGGGCAAGAGATAAAAAAGGAGTCAAACTCGAGCAAAGCAAGAAGTATCATTCATGAAAAGTCAACTTAAGTGCCAATGGAGGTCAACACACTCGGATTTTGGTGGATATTTTGTTCAAAGGTAAAAGTTGGGTTAGTAAGCTTCGAATCGACTGTTCAAATGTCGAATTTGGAGTTCTAACGAAAAAGTTATGATATTTTCAAAATGACAACAATTGATGAACATGAGCTTCAAAGACAGCAAGCTGAATGATCAATCGTTCCACAGCAAGCTAATTAGTATATATTATTGTTTTGAAATGGTTAGAATTGAAAAAATAGGCATGTGCTTGAAATTACATTCCAAATTGTGTTTTTAAGCATTAGCTTGTATATTTTCAATCAATTTTGCATTGAGTCTTTCTTAATTTAATTTATTCTATAATTTGTTATTGCTTTCGACAAGATAATTGTATTGATTGCGGCTACAACACGATTAAATATATGGTCGGTATCTTACAAGCCGTCAAGAATGTTGGAGTAGAAAATATTGATGTGGTATGTATTTTACATTCTTAAATTATGTTATATATTTATTATTATTAAACAATCAAATCTATAATATTTTATATTATATTTTTAGGTTCCAAACGACACTCCAAGGAAATCACGTACTTTGACAAAAGAGGAAATGAGTGAATTGAAGAACAAGATTGCGGTGTATATCTATCTAATAAATGCGTATGGTAGAGTAATTAGTTTAGATTTTTTACTTTTAATTTGTACATATATATATATATATATATATATATATATATATATATATATATATATATATATATATATATATATATATATATATATATATATATATATATATATATATATATATAATTAAATTATTGGTAGATTGTAATATATATATTTTCGCAATTGTGTATATATATTATTTATATGTTTATTAAAATTCTTCCTCGATCTTGGAGTTATATGAGGAAATTTTGGTGATGATTGGGGAATTATTGAAAGATTATTAGTGTAATAATTATAATGTATACGTGACCATTATGCATTGGATTATTTTAATAGAACAAAAAAAAAAGAAAAAATAATATTGCTATATGCTGCGGTTCCAAGTAGACTATATGTTGCGGTTCATCTTGCACTACAACATATAATGGTGTTTTGTGCTGCGGTTTTGAACCGCAACATTTAATATTGACTACCTGCTGCTAGCATAAGTGCTACGGGTCAAAACCGCAGCATATCTTGGCCAAATAACCGCAGCAAATGAGCTTTTTTCCACTAGTGATAGCAACTCCAAGAAATGCTTTGAGAAGAAAACCATATGTATGTATTTGAAAATAACCATGGATAACTTCCTCTTCAATTTGGTTTACTCCCAACCTAAACAAACTTGAACATCCACTTTAATCCATCACATAAACCAAATTAAAAGTTTAGATGAGCCCAAAAACCAGATTAAAATATTACTCAATCAATTTCATAGCTCTTGATCCCAAATTACAAATGTCATAACACTAGTGGAAAAAAACGTATTTGCTGCTTATCATTTGCTGCGGTTTTTGTATATTCGCAGCAAGGAAAAAGAATTGGAAAAAAAAACAATTAATTGCTGCGGTTCTATTGTGTGACCGCAGCAAATACTCCATTGCAACATCAATTGCTGCGGTTTTGTATTGACTGCAGCAAATAACCTTTATACAATTGCTTAATTGCTGCGGTTATCAAGGGGGCCCCCAGCAAATACTGTTACAGCAAAATGAAAATATACAATGAGGAGCATTAATTGTTGCGGTTATGTCTATGGACCGCAGCAAATAACCGTTGGACTAATTTATTAAATTAAAACCCGCCATTTCAGTATGTTTCTTTTTTCAGAAACTGTTCTATCTCGACGTACACAGTACACTTCTTGCTTTTAAACGTTATTCTCTCAAACCCATTGAAAAAACGCTTTAATTCATCTTCATCTTCATCTGCTTCGTTCCTCTTCTTCATCTTCACAAAGGTAACAGCAAAGTTCTTCATCTTCGTTTTCACAAGACGAAAACCTTCTGTTTCATTATACCAAAAACGAATACATACAGCGGTTCATCATCAAACTTCAAACTTTGAATTCTTCAAAACCGTTTGAAACCAAAGGCATTTGGTCTTGTTCATCTTCAAGACTCACGAATTAAGGTATTATTCGTCTTTTTAAATTCTCAAACCTTTAAGTTTTTTGCAAGTTCATAACATACGAAAATTAGGTATTATTTGTTTTGTAAATATGCAAGTTTATATTTTTATAGTTTCACTTGTAATTTAGTAATTTAGTTAAAAATGTGATTTGTTAATTATTTGCATATTTAGTAATTATTTGTGAACTTTGAAATGTTCCATGGTTTGGTTGCGACTGTGAGGCAGTGTGATTGGCCATATCAAAATTATCAACCTTAAACACTTGTCTTCATAAGCTATCTATGATTATAGCACAATGTAACTGAAACCATTGTTCACATATCACTTGGACTTTAATATTCATACCTTTGTAAATTGTATTGCACATTGATGCCAGTCACCTAGTTACTCGGATTGGTAACTTGTGTCTGGGTATGAGTTCAAGTTTCCAACTTGGTTATTTTTACCAAAAAAAATACAATGATTTTATTGACACAACTATTTGACACAAGTGAGGAGTTCAAGTAACTTAGGTTAGTAATATCCTATCCCTAGTCCTTACAATGGTTTCTTACACTCTTTAATGGGGATGTAATAGAATTTGTGGAATTAGATGGTGTATCAATGTATGCCGTCTGTTGCTACTTTCCAAACTTGTAATAGGATACACAGACGATTGTTACACTGATTTGTTTTGGTTCATGTAGTTGACTTATAGAACAAAAATAAGGCCGTATCAGATTTGTCATTATTTATATTTCTAATGTTAAATGATTTAATTTTATTATTTATATTTTGAATGTTATATTTCTAAGGTTATACAATGTTAATTATTCAAAGTATATATTTTTAGGGTTAAATATGTTTGTTAGAAATAAGTATATATGTTTAAAAGTTGTGTATTAATTTTGTTTTGAATCAATTAATCACACTAATTAGGATGACAAAAGATCGTTCTTGGATGTATGGAAGCATTGAATCGTCGGAATTTATTGATGGCGTATTAGAATTTGTAGTATTGCGGTTGAACATCAAGTTAGGACGGGGGGAGTTGGTTTTTATTGCCCATGTGTCAGTTGTGGCAATGTATCAAAGGTAGATAGTGTTGATATCCTTAGGGAGCACATACTTCGACATAGGTTTAGGCCTCAATATCATGTTTGGGTTTGGCATGGTGAGGAGGGAGTTTACAAAGAGAAAAGTGTTGTTAAGGACGTCAATAATGTGGCCGATGTCAATGAGGATGTAGTAGATCATGTTGATGGGTATGAGACAGATGAAGAGAATGTCGATGAGGACGTGGATCGTGTTGATGAGATGATGGAGGGAGTCGAGGATGAGTTAGGAAAACGTCCTCGTGTTTTTGACTTGTTGACAGAGGCTTCTGAAAAGCCTTTGTACCCTGGATGTACAAAGTTCACCAAACTAACAACAGTGTTGACAATTTTCAACATTAAGTCAAAGTTCAATTGGAGTGACGCTAGTTTCACAATGTTATTAGAAGCGTTAGGTGAGATGCTTCCTGAGGGAAATGAACTTCCAAAGTCGACATATTATGCCAAAAAGCTCATGTATCCTTTCGACTTAGGGTACTAGAAGATTCATGCGTGTCCGAATGATTGTGTGTTGTATCGGAATGAAAACGTGAACTTAGAAGAGTGTCCTAGGTGTGGGTTATCGCGCTACAAGCGTAAAGGGGCTCGGGATGCTAAAGGGCCCCCGGCTAAGGTATTGTGGTATCTTCCAATAATACCTAGATTCAAGCGCTTGTTTTCTATAAAGAAAGATGCGTTAAATTTGAGGTGGCATGCAGATAGGGTGAAGAAAGGTCACTTGCTCACACATCCATCTGATTCTCCGGAGTGGAAGAGTATTGATAGGTTGCATAAGACTTTTGGGGATGAGGTTCGTAATTTAAGGCTCGAATTGTGTATGGATGGAATGAACCCATTCGGCAATCTTAGTTCTCAACATAGTACTTCGCCGGTACTTTTAGTGATCTATAATTTGCCACCTTGGTTGTGTATGAAGCATAAGTACATAATGCTTTCGCTTCTTATCTCAGGTCCTAAAAACCCTGGCAATGACATAGATGTGTATCTTGCACCTCTCGTTGAGGATTTGAGAAAGATGTGGGATGAAGGCGTTTCAGTGTTTGATGCATATGCTAATGAGGAGTTCACCTTGCGTGCAATGCTTTTATGCACCGTTAATGATTTTCTGGCATATGGCAACTTATCGGGGTATAAGAACAAAGGGAAGAAAGCATGCCCAATATGTATCGATGACATGGAATCCACGTGGATTCCTAAGTGCAAACACGTATTCAAGCACCATCGAAAGTTCCTCCCACGAGACCACCAATATCGTAAGAAGAAGAAGTTGTTCAACGGGGAGGTTGAGGACCGTGTAGCTCATCGACCGTTGACCGGTTATGAGGTTTATGAACAGGTTAAGGGAGTTGAGACTGTATTTGGTAAAACGGGGCAAGTGCAAGGGGGTGACGACCGATTATGGAAAAAAGAATCAATCTTTTGGAAGCTTCCATATTGGAGAGATCTACAGGTTAGGCATTGTCTTGACGTTATGCATATAGAGAAAAATGTATGCGATGCCATACTCGGGACTCTAATGAACATTCTGGGTAAATCAAAGGATGTTAGGGCCGTGCGAGATTGGTTTGAATGTAAGGGTCTTCGTCCGGAGTTGTGGGCACATGTTAAGGTGAGTAAGAAAAGAAATAGAGCTAATGAAGTTGTGGCAGTAAGAAGAAGATGAGTAATGACAAAGTTTATTTGCCTCCAGCTTGCTACACATTGTCCAAAGCAGAGAAGCGGACATTTTGTGAGTGTTTGTATGACATTAAGGTTCCGTCTGGGTACTCATCCAACATGAAGAGATTTGTGAGCCTAAATGGTGAGCTGAAGTTGGGAAGCATGAAATCTCACGATTGCCATGTAATGATGCAAGTGTTCTTACCAATTGCAATCCGTGGAATATTGCCAAAACATGTGAGATATGCTATTACCGAGCTAGGTTCGTTCTTCAACACAATTTGTAGTAAAGTTCTTGATCCCTTTAAACTTGATGCACTTCAACTCGACGTGATTGTAACTTTATGCAAGTTTGAGATGTATTTTCCACCTTCTTTCTTTGACATTATGGTTCATCTTATTGTCCATCTCGTTCGTGAGATCAAGCTTTTGGGTCCAGTTTTTTTAAGGTGGTGTTATCCTTTTGAAAGACACATGGGTGTATTACAAAACAAGGTGAGGAATCCAGCACAACCCGAGGGGAGTATGATTCAAGGCACTGTGAGCGATGAGATTAGTAACTTTATAGCCGAGTATTTGGCCATGGCAAAGTCTATTAGACTTCCCACCTCTAGACATGAAGGAAGGCTTGAGGGAAAAGGAACAATTGGCTCCAAATCGGTCACACCTCCTCGAGAAAGCCTTCTACAAGCACACTTGTATGTGTTGCATCATATTCCGGAAGTTCATCCTTTTTTGAGTGAGCATTTTGATATATTGCGCGCAAAACATCCTTCTAAAGGGGATAGGGCATTGATGCAGTTGCATAACAAGACGTTTATTAATTAGTTTCATAATCGAGTAATATGCGAAGAACTCAAGGGTGTATCCGAAATTGTTAAGTGGTTAGCTTTTGGTCCTCGTGATGATGTCAACAAATATGAGGGTTACGATGTCAATGGCTTCACATTTTGGACTGAGGGTCAAGACAAGAAGTCATCGTATCTACAGAATAGTGGGGTTTCTATTTTGGCGTCATCTACATTTTACGCGAGTGCGAAGGATCAAGCGCCGGTTGATGCTAAATTGGTATACTACGGGCGGGTACATGAAATATGGGAGCTTGACTACTCTACTTTCAATATTGGTCTTTTCAAATGTAAGTGGGTAGATAATAATCGACGATGCATAAAAAATGACGACCCTTGTGTATTCACTCTTGTAGACTTAGCTCGTTTGCGTGATAGTGAGGAGCCATTCATACTAGCCACACAAGCCAAGCAAGTATTCTACATTGTGGACCCTTCTGATAAAAAATGGTCTATTGTTGTACCGGGAAAAAGAAGTATCCTTGGTATAGGTGATGTCGAGGATGAGGAAGAATATGATGCTTTTGAAGACTCCCCTCCCTTTATCAATCCAAAATCAGTGGATCAAGATGATGTAGATGATGTAGATGTTGGTTATATGCGTGTAGATCACACAGAAGGAATACATTTGAATTAAGTGATTCACAAGGTATGAATTTAAAGCTTTTAAAAGTTTTTTTGGCACTTGGTTTGTTTTGCATGAAACTTTGCACATAACACTATTTGTTATATATTATTGTGTTGAACGTATTAGAATTGTAAATCATAGTCATATTCTTAATATTACTTAGCTTATGTTCTAATATATTTCTATTCATACTCTTTCAGAACTGATATACAATGCATCTATTCAGAGACGAAATTGTCCCCGAGATTGAGACCTCGGATAATGAGCATCGTAGTTATGACAGCGAAGAGGACTAAAATGTGAGAAACGAGCGTATGGCTGAAGACGCTCCACCGATTGACAATGATTTTGAGACTGAAAACGCCCCACCAATGGATGCTCCCACTACCAGTAAGAAAAGAAAAGGGCGAGGTCCTACGAAAAACCTCAAAGTCACAGAACCCATGCATTTGGAATACAATGCATTGGGTCAACCCTGCGGAAAATGGCGTAGGCAATATGGAAAACAAGTGGGTCTATGTATCCGCAAGCTTTCCACATTGCACGCATGGAATGAGGTTCCAGAGGGTTTGAAGAACTCTCTATGGAATGATACTGTGGTAAGCAACTTTACTATTTTTACTCATTTAGTTTCATTTTAAAATTAATTTGATTGATAGTAATAAATATAAATTTTTTTTGTAGAATCTTTTCCACATCGAGAGCGATGAGGACAAGAAGAATGTGTTTCTTTCAGCTGTTGCTGAAAGATTCAGAGATTTCAAATCCAAGCTAGTAACTGGCTGGATTACGAAGAGGCGTGCCCGTACGACCAAAAAGGTCAAAACGGGAAACAAAGGTGGAGAGCAATCACCTTCGAAGATGCCCTACGAAATATGGGGTCACATATCGAAGAGGGATTGGGAGGCCTTTGTTGCCAAAAGAACAACTCCCATAGAAGTTGTAAGTATTTCATATTATATTATAGTTTACCAATTTGAATTTACTTCTTTTGATTCAGTCATTAAACTAATACATGACATTTGATTTCTATTGATTAATTAGGAAAAGCGTGGTAAAGCTTCTGATTCTGCAAGCAAAAGGAAGTTTTACCATCGCTTGGGCCGGAAAACGTACGATGAGGTCCGAAAAGAGTGGGTGGATGCGGGTTTATACCCCAATCAAAGTTCATCCATGCCCTCATCTACGACTACCTCCACATCCGTGAATACTCCTGCTGGAGATCGGGTGCGTGATTGGTATTGCGGGCTTCATTCCCGAGATGCAAGTGGTAAATTTACCATTAATGATCCGGGAACGAAGAAGGTTGCTGATGCTGTGGTGAGTTTTGAAATGCTGTGCGTGATTTGTTTTGTATTCTTTGGCTTTGATGTACTTATACTAATTGCTATATATGTCACTTTTTATTTGAACAGATGGGCTGGAAGGAAAAAAAAGCTACGGGGGAGTTCACCCCAAGAGGCAATGTTGACGCATTGCATATGGTCTTAGGGAAAGACCACAGTGGGCGGGTAGTCGAAAAAGGAGGCGTCCGCGTGGGGTTACAGAAGGCATTCGGCAAAGAGTGTGTTGCTACTCAATCCCAAACGGTGCTGCGGGATGAAGTAGCAACCCTCCGAGCGGAGATTACGAAGGACGTTCTCGCAAGCTGGCCGCCGTGTTGCAGAAGATGGGAGCACCCATTGTTGACTTGGCAAACCTGATTGTCGAGGATCAAGAAAGTCAACATGGGGATCCTAACGCTTTGGTCGAGCCAACACTCGAGCCCATTACCCCCGTAGCACCCCAGCTCATTACTAATACCCCTGAAGGGGAAAACCCCACACCGAAGAACATAAACTTCGTTACTCAAAATCCGGAGCCAACTCCAGAGCCAGTGCTACAGGTACATAGTTTTTAAATATATAAGCACTTATTAATTTAAATTGCAACGCGTTTTAATATTTTATTATGATGCTTATTATACTAAACGACACAATTTTCAGGAGGCGACTCCTTGTTCTCTTTTGCTGCCTCAGTTAGGTGTTGCTAGTGATGGCGACTTAACTGTGGTTGCATATGGTGTGGCCCAGCCAAACAAAGAGGGCCAAACAGTGCATTCAATGCCTGTTACAAGTGGCCACATCAGTGTGGCCGTGGAAACTATTGTAAAGGGGTTTGAAGATTTCTCACTTCCGGTTCCAATGCCAGCATGGAGCCTTGAGAAACTCTCACACGCTCTAGGTAGTTTCATCACATGGCCATATGCTTGGGTCCGATTCACTAACATGGTAAGAATCATTTGTACCTTATTTTTTTTTATTTTTTTAATTGCATGCTCACACTAATTTAATTGTATAAATTGAAATAGCAAAAGAGTCCAAAGGGATCTTGGAGAGAGGTCGGTTCCTCAGCAAAGGTGTCGACTGGGTCAAAGTCGATGCCAAGCACTCCAATTTTAACTGATGAGAAGCTAAAAGATCTCTCTCAAGATTGCAAATGGCTGCATTATTGTGCATCTCGCATAAGTGAGGAGGACCCACTCATTCTGAATCTGCTGAAGGAGCAATACTGCTTTTTAGAGAGCCCGTTTGTAATTATTGGTCCTAGTGACATCGGGTAATTTTTGAGAGGAGAGATGCTGAACGTAGCTCTTTTCCATGTCTACATGAGGTGATGTTCATTATCTTACAAGTTAGGCATTGTTGTTTAATTGTTTTAATGACCGAATTACTAACAAAATTTTCTTATTTGTGAGTTTAGTGCGGCTAGGCATGGCCACGGGGCGGGTTACCCGGAACCGAACCGGTCCCGAACCGCTTGGAACCGGATCCGGAACCGGAACCGTTCGCGACAGGTTCCGAACCGCCCCGAACCGCGAAACCGTGAAACCGCCGGAAAAAAGTTGCCGGAACCGTGAAACCGCCGGAAAAAAACTGCATGAACCGGACCTAAGAACCGCGGGTTGGAACCGGAACCGGTCCGGGTGAACCGGCCCACAGGTTCCATGGAACCGGAACCGGAACCGGTCCGGGTGAACCGGCCCACAGGTTCCATGGAACCGTGAAAAGATGTATGCTCATTTTATTTTTCGAGCTTTATTTTTCGGGTACAGATCGGGTTCGAGCTTTATTTTTCGAGTAGTTATCGGTTACGGATAACTATTGATCGGGTCAATATCGAAATAAGTTAATAGTCGGGTTTTTAATTGATGTATGCTCATTTTATGGCAGATCAATTTATTTCAATTAGTTTATATATATATATATATATATATATATATATATATATATATATATATATATATATATATATATATATATATATATATATATATATATATATATGTGATATGATATGACTATTATTTAATAATGCATCATGTTGCTACTTTTGATAATTGATTAAATATTAAAACTCGATAATCGAAACTCGATTTGTTTGAATGAATAATAAGAATAATCTAAACTATCTCATAGGCTATTAGAATATACATTACTCTATTACACTAATAATCGATTGTATTTCTAAGTTTGATAATTGAAACTTATTATATATAATAAAGTGAATTAGATTAATCAAGTAATCATAACCATTTTATATGATACTACCTCCTATTCAGCTGAATTGTCCCATTATTTTTTGGCACTATTCACTTATTATTCTTAATTTGTATTTTACTCTTAATCTATAAGTTAAAACATAGTCATATGGGATCTTGTTTGATTCGTCTCAATACAAGGATTATTAATATCAACTTTTTATAATTTTTAATTAAGCATAATTTGAGATATTAAGAGTTAAAATGTTGCCTCGGCAAGTGTGAAAAGTCAAATGGGACAGTTGAGCTGAATAGGAGGGAGTATTATGTATTTATACTTGTTAGTGACCTTGAATACTTTAAAATAATAAATCTATTACGCTAATAATTCATCGTATTTAATTTAAAACTTAATAATGTTCGGAACTAGACATATTGGAGTGAATGAAACTAATACAAACTATCTTATAGAGTTATAGTTACAGTTACAGATTATCATTTACAGTTAACTCAATGCTATTACTTATTAGTTATTAGTATTACTGAATACTAATATTGAATACTCTAAAGTAATTTATAGGCTATATTATAGTAAATGAAACTAGTACTTTACCTTTTTTGTTACTTTGAATTAAATAGCCTATATTATGCAATTTTACCAAATTCAATAATAAAAATATTTAATATTTGACTAGCTATAAACAAGACCAAACAAGAGGTAATTTATGCTTGTCCCACATCGACTTAGAAGAAGAGGTAATTAGTAATGACTAGCTATAAACAAGACCAAAAAAGAGGTAATTTATGCTTGTCCCACATCGACTTAGAAGAAGAGGAAATTAGTAATGACTAGCTATAAACAAGACCAAACAGCCTTGGGGCATATTTAAAAGGGTCGGTTGGCTAATTATGCCATGCTTACCCTTTGATTTGGTGAGTGCTGTATGGAAATCAAGACATATGGCCGACATATGGAAATCAAGAAATCACTTCCCTTTTACTTGATCCTTTTAACTGCTGAGTGGTGGGTGCGAACGCCTCTTTTATCACTTTGCAACGCCTCGAAAAGGTTTATAATTGGACCTAATTTGCTAAAATTAGGCGAAAAATTGATTCGGATTTATAACAGTTTGATTAACAATTGGTTCGGGTTGGTATCAGTTCGGGTTTAAAACAATTCGATTAATAATCGATTCGGGTTCGTATCAGTTCGGGTTAAAATTCGATCTTAATCGGTTTTAGTCAGGTTGCATTCGGTTACGTGCATAATTCGATCTTAAAGGTTTATATGTCGGTTATAAAATTCGGTTGCAGTTCGAGTTCGATTTTGCCCTTTTCGGTTATCAAACGGTTCGAGTGAAGTATCGGTTCGGGTAATTGCGGTTCGGTAAACCTAAAAACCTTACATTTTTCGGGTCGGATAATTTTCGGTTCCGGGCAGGATTTTCGGGTCGGGTTTGTTTTGAACAGCTCTAGGCCAATATTATAGTATTTTTTTATTATATAAATATTTAAAGAAAAAATAAAAATGGAACCGATGGTCCGACCCGCCCGTCCCGTGAGTTGGAACCGCCGGAACCGCCTCATGAACCGCCAAGGAACCGTTTGGAACCGGCCGGAACCGGAACCGGAACCGGAACCGTTCGCGACAGGTTCCAAATGGAACCAGAACCGGATGGAACCGGATGGAACCGGAACGGAACCGGACCAACCCGGACCGTGGCCATGCCTAAGTGCGGCTTACGAGGAGCTAAATTCTTGCGAACCTCCAATAAAAATTGGATGGTTTTGTCCAGAGTCGATTTCGGGTAGTAAATGTGTAAATGATCCAGATGACGTCAGAGCATACATTGGGACTGCTTTGACTAATTCCCTTGCATCTAAACACACATTCATTCTGGCTCCATATGTTGAAGAGTAAGTTTTATTTTTGAAATTGAACTTATCTTTTGATTTTTAAAGTCACCTAATCTCTAATTTGATGATTTTAAATTTGCGTTTGTAGTTTGCATTGGATACTTTTGGTCATATGTCCTTTAACGAACACTGTGCACGTCTTCGACTCATTACAAAAACCTCAAAGCCCGCCTCGCAACACAAAATTCAAAGCGTTGTTGAACGCGTACGTAACATTAATTAATTTACCAATTTGATTTAATTAAGTGTTATATATATATATATATATATATATATATATATATATATATATATATATATATATATATATATATATATATATATATATATATATATATATATATATATATAGTATTACTTTTCCCATGCGTTTCAGCACAATGAAAAAAGTGCGTGGACAAATGGGATCTACATCCAGAGCCACATTTCCAAAATGGACAGCAATAAAGGTACACAAATTCGATTTTATGCGTTTTTAAGCGTTTTTGTCAATTTCGCGCGTAAAGTAGCTCAAACTTGGTTTGTTATGCACAAAACTTGGCACACAACACTATTTGGTATATATTATTGTGTTGAAGTGGTTAGAATTGAAAATCAAAGTCATATGCTAGAAATTACGTGTTAAGTTGCGATCTTATGCGTTTTTAACCGTTTTAGAAACTTTTGCGCATAAAGTAGCTCAAACATGGTTTGTTTTGCACGAAACTTGGCACACAACACTATTAGGTATATGTTATTGTGTTGAAGTGGTTAGAATTGAAAATCATAGTCATATGCTAGAAAATACGTGTTAAGTTGCGATTTTAAGCGTTTTTAAGCGTTTTTGTCAATTTCGCGCGTAAAGTAGCTCAAACTTGGTTTGTTATGCACGAAACTTGGCACACAACACTATTTGGTATATATTATTGTGTTGAAGTGGTTAGAATGAAAATCATAGTCATATGCTAGAAATTACGTGTTAAGTTGCGATTTTAAGCGTTTTTAAGCGTTTTTGTCAATTTCGCGCGTAAAGTAGCTCAAACTTGGTTTGTTATGCACGAAACATGGCACACAACACTATTTGGTATATATTATTGTGTTGAAGTGGTTAGAATTGAAAATCATAGTCATATGCTAGAAATTACGTGTTAAGTTGCGATTTTATGCGTTTTTAACCGTTTTTGACACTTTTGCGCATAAAGTAGCTCAAACTTGGTTTTGATGCGAAACCGGGGCTGATTAAGGCCTTGGTTATGCAAGCATTAATGTTGTGCGGAAGCTTTGATTAATGACACAGACAAAAACTACAAATGATCATGAAAAGAACACGAAACAACCACAAACACTTAGACAATTCTGATCTAGCAAACTGTCGAGCAGCCCTCCTTCACCTCAGCTTCTAGGAGTCCACGGGGATTGTTAGAATGGTTTTAAGACCTTGATAGCTAGATCCAAGTACCAAGATTCCATTTGCACTTTAGCCTAGGTGCTGGATGCATAGGTTTGGTCTCCACGTGTCGTGCAACGTGGTCTGGTCACTAGTTTGCTGCTGTGTCGTGAGGTCTGTATGCAGCCTTGTGTGCGCTCCTTTGGTATCTTCATTTCATACAACCACATTTGTATCAGATTTGCACGAAACTTGGCACACAACACTATTAGGTATATATTATTGTGTTGAAGTGGATAGAATTGAAAATCATAGTTATATGCTAGAAATTACGTGTTAAGTTGCGATTTTAAGCGTTTTTAAGCGTTTTTGTCAATTTCGCGCGTAAAGTAGCTAAAACTTGGTTGGTTATGCACGAAACTTGGCACACAACACTATTTGGTATATATTATTGTGTAGAAGTGGTTAGAATTGAAAATCATAGTCATATGCTAAAAATTACGTGTTAACTTGCGATTTTATGCGTTTTTAACCGTTTTTCGCACTTTTGCGCATAAAGTAGCTCAAACATGGTTTGTTTTGCACGAAACTTGGCACACAACACTATTAGGTATATGTTATTGTTTTGAAGTGGTTATAATTGAACATCATAGTCATATGCTAGAAATTACGTGTTAAGTTGCGGTTTTAAGCGTTTTTAAGCGTTTTTGTCAATTTCGCGCGTAAAGTAGCTCAAACTTGGTTTGTTATGCACGAAACTTGGCACACAAGACTATTTGGTATATATTATTGTGTTGAAGTGGTTAGAATTGAAAATCATAGTCATATGCTAGAAATTACGTGTTAAGTTGCGATTTTATGCGTTTTTAACCGTTTTTGACACTTTTGCGCATAAAGTAGCTCAAACTTGGTTTTGATGCGAAACCGGGGCTGATTAAGGCCTTGGTTATGCAAGAATTAATGTTGTGCGGAAGCGTTGATTAATGACACAGACAAAAACTACAAATGATCATGAAAAGAACAAGAAACAACCACAAACACTTAGACAATTCTGATCTAGCAAACTGTCGAGCAGCCCTCCTTCAACTCAGCTTCTAGGAGTCCACGGGGATTGTTAGAATGGTTTTAAGACCTTGATAGCTAGATCCAAGTACCAAGATTCCATTTCCACTTTAGCCTAGGTGCTGGATGCATAGGTTTGGTCTCCACGTGTCGTGCAACGTGGTCTGGTCACTAGTTTGCTGCTGTGTCGTGAGGTCTGTATGCAGCCTTGTGTGCGCTCCTTTGGTATCTTCATTTCATACAACCACATTTGTATCAGATTTGCACGAAACTTGGCACACAACAATATTAGGTATATATTATTGTGTTGAACTGGATAGAATTGAAAATCATAGTTATATTCTAGAAATTACGTGTTAAGTTGTGATTTTAAGCGTTTTTAAGCGTTTTTGTCAATTTCGCGCGTAAAGTAGCTCAAACTTGGTTTGTTATGCACGAACCTTGGCACACAACACTATTTGGTATATATTATTGTGTTGAAGTGGTTAGAATTGAAAATCATAGTCATATGCTAAAAATTACGTGTTAACTTGCGATTTTATGCGTTTTTAACCGTTTTTTCGCACTTTTGCGCATAAAGTAGCTCAAATATGGTTTGTTTGCACGAAACTTGGCACACAACACTATTCGGTATATGTTATTGTGTTGAAGTGGTTAGAATTGAAAATCATAGTCATATGCTAGAAATTACGTGTTAAGTTGCGATTTTAAGCGTTTTTAAGCGTTTTTGTCAATTTCGCACGTAAAGTAGCTCAAACTTGGTTTGTTATGCACGAAACTTGGTACACAACACTATTTGGTATATATTATTGTGTTGAAGTGGTTAGAATTGATAATCATAGTCATATGCTAGAAATTACGTGTTAAGTTGCGATTTTATGCGTTTTTAACCGTTTTTGGCACTTTTGCGCATAAAGTAGCTCAAACATGGTTTGTTTTGCACGAAAATTGGCACACAACACTAATTGGTATATATTATTGTGTTGAAGTGGTTAGTATTGAAAATCATAGTCATATGCTAGAAATTACGTATTAAGTTGCGATTTTATGCGTTTTTGGCACTAACGTCTATTTTCTCTTAGTGCTTTCAACAACCTTCTACTTCCGTTGATTGCGGCTACTACACGCTGAAGTACATGGACAATATTATAAAATCCGTGAAGGATTTTGGAGTCGAAAATATAGATGCCGTAAGTATTTGTTACGTTCTTAAATATTTATTATTGGTAAAATCTAATGTTTATATAATAAATCTTTTAATTTTATATTATATTATAGGTTTTAAACGACATTCCGAGGGAAACACGCCCTTTGACAAGTGGAGAGATGCGCGAATTAAAAGACAAGATTGCCGCGTATCTTGCTAATTTTTGTCCTTGATAAATTGTACTTAGTATAGATTTTTTAGGACTTTAATGTATATTATATATATATATATATATATATATATATATATATATATATATATATATATATATATATATATATATAGATATATATATATATATATATATATATATATATATATGTATATATATATATGTACATACATAATATTATATTATATATACGATCGAGAGTTTATTATTACAAAGAGATTATTGGTGATTATTTGTGATTATCATTGGATTATTATTGGATTAATCATTGTTATTACATTGTATTATTATTGGATTATTATTAAAAAAAACGAAAAAAGAAAAAAAATTAGCAAGTATTTGCTACGGTCAGAGGAAAACCGCAGCAAATAATGCCCACTTATTTGCTGCGGTTTTGCCTCTGACCGTAGCAAATAATGCCCTTTTTTGCTGCGGTTTTTAACCGCAGCATTTAAAGTAGGACATTTTCTGCTATCACTATTGCTGGGGGCCAAAACCGCAGCAAATAATGGCCAAAAAACCGCAGCAAATAAGGTTTTTTCACTAGTGTAATGGTTTCAGGACATCTCGTTACTAAAACAGACATAACTCACTCATACGGAATCCAAAAGCCAAAATTATACAGACAAATTATATGCAGACACCAAAAGACAAAATTGAACAAAACTGTTCGAAAATTTCAAAACAGAAATATAATTTTTAAATGAAAATATTAAAAGAGGTATAGGAAAAAACAATCCTTTTTCCTGTGTACAAAGGCTTCTATTTCCTTTGTTTGCTTTTCCTATAACTACTAGTCATCAAAATTTCATAAATCATAACCTAGATGACACATATCATTATATGTGTCATCAAACCCCTAACTTAATTACACATACACTCTTATGTGTCAAACCCCCCACTTGTCACTTCTCAATAGATAACAATACCACTTAAAACCCGTAATCGTATATTTTATCTCATATTAAAATATCCGTATGACTAAATTAAATAATTTAGGTAAAATAAAATATTCTCATAATTTTACTTTATTCCAACGTGACTTTATAAAAATAAAGAAAACTCTATATACGAGTCCAAATAAATAGTAAGACAAATTATCATCTCTAAAATAATATTACTTGGATTGACTTAACTCGAATCCCAATTTGACTTATTTAGTACTATATTTAGGTTGTATTAAAATAGTGCATGTTATACCCCACAAGTAGGGATGGCAATGGGTCGGATCTAGACCGGATCCAGGTGGACCCAGATCCAGATCCGTTTTCATAAGCAAGACCTAGATCCGGACCCGGATCTGCGGGTCTAGATTTTTAAGACCTATATTCGGGTCTAGATTTTTTTTTATTTTTGCATTTTTTTGTAAATTTGAAATGTAAATAAAAATCAAAACTACTACTAGTCATCAACATAAAAAAAATAAGAAATGTAGACAACTACTCAACTTAAAAAATAAACCAATCAACACAAATATTAGTCATCAACTCAACATAAATCAAAGGACTGATTGACAAATCTACTCAACATAAAAAAAAAAAAAAGGAATGGAGAAATATCTAACTCAACATAAATCAACTCAAGTCTCAACACAAACAATAAGGAATATAGACAAAAATCAAAATTAGAAACATACTCACTGGATGCGCCACCACCTGCAGAGTAAGAGAACGGTTGCCAACCTGCCGAATTGGGGGTGGGAAGGAATGCAGTGGCGGTGCTGTGCTGCTGTGGTTGTAGGGCTTGCGATTGTGCAACAGTAGAAGATGCAAATTGGGAATTTTGGGAATATTAGAGTTTAGGAAGGATATTAGATTTCATAAAATATTTAGGAAAGTAAAGGAGGGTTTTAAACTTTGAAGTTGGGCTGGCAGCAGCACAACACTCAAGCACTCAACAGTTGCCTTTGGGTATTTAATAACCTAAAATGATATTCAAGATTTATAAAAACAAAACGGGTCCTCCAGATTCACGAGTCTAGGTCTGGGTATTTTCTTGACATCCGGACCCGGACCCGTAAAGTACAAACAGATCCGAATTCGACCTGGATCCGACGGGTCCAATTTTTTAGGACCCAGACCCGCGAAAACGGGTGTGGATCCACGGATCCAGGTCGGGTCCAATACCCATTGCCATCCCTACCCACAAGTCACACGAACGACCTATAATCGCCCTATATCTCCCATGGAGTGGCAGGACAAGATTTGTATCGAATTTCGACAACCAATCATTATTAACCTCAAACCCTAATCCTATACAATGAAGAACAAGACCAATCCTAGGGTTTCACTAATCAAAACCCCTAAGAAAACTACTCACTCATATTAATAACAACTAGGGCAAACACAATAAACAAAGGTATGAATGAAAGCATGAATAACTTAAATGAAATCAACAAGAAAGAAAAAAGAAAGTAATAAGGAAATGAAAGCAACAACTATTCTATCAAAGCAATAAAGAAAGTAAGAACAATAACAAGTGCAATGAAATCAAAGAAAGCAATAAATGAAAGCAACAAATGACTTCAAGTTATAAAGAAATGAAAACTTACATAAATGAAAGTGCTTGAATGAAAGAAAGCTTGAATCCAAATACAATGTTTGAAATAAAGAACTTGAATGTAAAGAAAGCAATAAAGAAAGCTTAAATCTACACTAGGGCATAAAGAAAATAAAAGCAATAAAGGGTTGATGTTCTAAGATGAGGCACACTTAAGACTCATAATAGGCATGAGTATAATATAGAAAATGTTGGTTTTATAGCCTAAGAAGAAGGGGTTTGAAAAGCCCTAAAATCGACCTCGTGTTTTGCTTGCGATGAAAACAATTTTTGCCCAGCAGCAGGTCCATTCGACCGAATGGGACAGTCATTCGACCGAATGAACACCCATTCGGCCAAATGAGGTGGCATTCGACCTTTCCATCAACTTTAGCACTTTTTTTCTTGAACAGCTTCATTCCATTCGACTGAAGCATGGTTCATTTGACTGAATCATGTTACATTCGACCGAATGAGGAGACATTCGGCCTAAACAGCAATCTTGGGGCCTTTCTTGTGAGTGGCAGGTATCCGTTCGAATGAATGGGTTGAAGATTCGGTTGAATCAGTGCATGTTCCTTGCGTCACAGCTTCTTTAAGGTATCTAATAGCTTCCGAACTTTGCGGGGCCTTCGAGGAAGTCTCGACATGCGTGCCAAAGCCTCAAACACAAGGGGATTGACCATGAAACCTTCGGAAATACCTGAAATAACCACAAAAGAACCTGAAAGCAAGAACAAGGTAAAATCACGCATAATGTGCATAATATGTAACACCCCAAAAAAATTTTGGGCAAACATTATAATTTAGTTATCCTAAAATGGTAACTCTTAATAAATATAAATTACTTTTAACTCAAAATAATATTATTTCAAAATGAGTTAGTAAACCTATATCTGTTTGATTTAGTTAAAGGGATAAATTAAAGTATCATTGTTAGGTCATAGTCGTTAGTTAGCTAAAGTGGTTTGATCATATAGTTCATATCCTTTTTTTTTTCTTAATACACATTGAATTTTTTTTATTTAATTATATGTAAAATTTAGACATGTGAAGGAATAAAAAATATTTTATTTATGTAAGTTATAATTATTCTAGGAATTAATTGCGAATTACAGCCACCATGTTTCAATTTTGACCAGCATTCAGGCCAGCAATTTAAGAAAACCTTCTGCTTACCGCTATGATATCTTGGTGCTTGGATTTATGGTATATTGAGTACATAATAAACCTGTTGTTTAAAAATTGTATTTCAATGAAAATTGATTATAACCATTAAGGTTACTTTCTGAAATAATGTTGTACGCAATTGTAGACATTAGTTTGCGGACTTATTGGACTTCCTCCATCAAATGGCGTCCTTCCGCAGTCTCCAATGCATAGTAAGAGCCTCGCTACTCTTAAGAAGCAGGTAAGTGCAGTACTTTTATTAGTAAAAATCATTTTGTTAGTGATTATTACATTTTTAAGAAGCAGTGCTATGTTTGCTTTGCCCGTGATTAAGCTGATGCCCACCTCTGTTCTTTGGGGATACTTTGCATATATGGCCATTGATAGCCTCCCAGGAAGCCAATTCTGGGAAAGAATCCTCCCTTTGAGTCCTTTTTCTTTGTTTTAACTTTTTTTGAGTTTTTTTTCCCTTTTTTTTTTAATTCTTCTTTTCCCAATTACTTTTCTCTCTCCTTCTTCTTCTTCCCCAATTACCTCCATTCTCTTCTCCTCCTCCATTGTTACACATAATTAAAAAACCTTTTTAATCCCACTTGAACCCGGGGAAGTAGTTGTTATTCTACGCTTAATGGGTTATCCGAAAGAGACCCAAATATATGTTGCGTCTGGGCAAGTTTATGGGGGACAAAGTAGAATGGCACCTCTCAGAAACATGTTTCCTAATTTGAAAAAGTTTTTATCACCTCTTTCTAACACCCTTTTTAAAGAAGTGTTTCGACTTGTGTTGGTGTTCAAATGTATGCTCCTCCTTGAAGCTACAACAGCAATGAAATCGCTGGAATTATTGTTGATTTCGATTCTTATACAGGTGATGAAGGAAGAATTGGCAAACAAGGAGAAGTTAGATGGCTTCAAAAAGCATGTTACGACCCTAGCGGCGCTCGACTTGTTGGTTTGCTTGAAGTCTGATTTGTTTGTGATGACCCATGGAGGCAATGTCTTTGAAAACACATTATGTTGATGAATATACAGAGATTTAGTTGGATTAAGACTTAAGAGGGTTTTTAATTATGTGTAACAATGGATGAGGAGAAGAGAATGGAGGTAATTGGGGAAGAAGAAGAAGGAGAGAGAAAAGTAATTGGGGAAAGAAAAACTAAAAGAAAAAGAAAAAAAAAACTCACAAAAACAAAATTAAAGCAAAAAAAAAAGGGAAGTCAAAGGTTAAATGGCATGTCAACTGGTCCATCTGTACGGAATCGTTCACCTGGCCTGAATGCTGGTCAAAATTGAAATATGGTGGCTGTAATTCGCAAAAAATAAAAAAACAAGGTTGTAATTCGTAAAACCACTAAACATTGACACTGTAATAATTCGCAATTAATTCTTATTCTAGAGGCCAAAATATAAAATATAATTTTTTTGTTGTGTCTTATAAACTGAAGGGATAATTAATTTGATTATTAAATTTGTTATTATCGATATTGAATATATAATTACTACAGCTACTTAGTTTTATTAAGGGTGTTATTAAACATCGCCACCCTTTTTCATTTTATCGCCACCCCCCACCCCAAAATTACTAATTTGCCCCTGAAGTTATAAAAAATTACAAAATTGCCACCGGACTTAAAACTTAACTTAATAAATCAAACTTAATAACACTATTAACACTTTAATCCCAAAGATTTTTTCTATATGTATTAAATTCTCAGACGCGTTATTGTATGATGTACGAATTCAAACACGATACTATCTCTCTAAAAACTCTCTAAAAACGTTATTCGGTTTTAAACAAGCTGTTACTTGTAATCATTTAACTATGGCTAACGAAAGCGACTATGAATCGGATCCGGTACGTAAATTTTTCGATTTGTATCGGTGTAATTTTTTTTTGAAAAAAAAAAGTCGCACAAAACTGATAGACTGAACCATGGTTCAGTCGCACAAAATTGGGCGACTGGACCATGGTTCAGTCGCACAAAACTGGGTGACTGAACCATGGTCCAGTCGCCCAGTTTTGTGCGACTGAACCATGGCCCAGTCGCCCAGTTTTGTGCGATTCAATTTAAATTTTTTTTTTTCATTATTATTTTTTTATTTGTCATTATTATTATTAATGTTGTTATTTGTATTTTTTTTATTATTCTTATTATAATTATTAATATTAATATTAATATTAATATTATTATTATTATTATTATTATTATTATTATTATTATTATTATTATTATTATTATTATGATTATTATTATTATTTGTATGATTTTTATTATTATTATTATTATTATTATTATTATTATTATTATTATTATTATTATTATTGTTATTATTATTATTGTTATTATTATTATTATTATTATTATTATTATTATTATTATTATTATTATTATTATTATTATTGTTATTGTTATTATTATTATTATTATTATTATTATTATTATTATTATTATTATTATTATTATTAATTTTTTTTTTTTTTTTTAGTATGAGTATTTTTAATAATTTTTGTTATTATTATTATTTATATTTTCATTATTAATGTAATTAATTTATATTATTTTTATTTGAAATTTGCAGGAGTTTGAAAACTTCGGAGACAACGTAGATTACTCCGGTAGCTTTGTTACAGATAGAGTATTTGTTTCCTTAGGTGAATTACATAGTTGGGCCGATGTGATAGCAATAACAATTGGTTTTCAATTTACACGTACTTCTCATAAAAAAAAGGACGTTCTAGAGTTAGTGTTTATTTAAGATGTCACTGCTATGGTAATATTAGGGGTGATTTAAATAATCTAGATAATGCTGCCGGACCTGGTTCTAAAAGTAGAAGTTGCGTGTGTAAATTTATGATTGTAGCAAGTAGTCGTAAACCAGGAGAAAGACCTTGGACGGTAAGGGTGTGTCCTGGTGAAAAAGGAAGACATAACCACCCGTTCTTAGTGTACAGAGATGGTCATGTAAGGGCAAATAGGATCAATGTAGATATTCGGGAGCACATACGACAGCTTAGTGCAACCGGAATGCAACCGGCCTTTATTATGAATTCTATTAGAGAAAATTTTCCTGGTTTTTATACTAATATGAATCAGATATATAATATTAGACAATCAATTAGGAGAGAAGAAATGGAGGGTAGGACTCCCCTTTAACATTGTCTTCATATGGCCACAGAACTTAATTACGTGGTCTGGATAGACTTGGATAGCGAAGGAGAATTGTGCAGATTATTAGTTGCAAATCCCACCTCTATTCAAATGATACGTACGTGGCCCTATGTTGTGTTGATAGATACAACGTACAAAACGAATAAACAAAAGTGGCCACTGTGTGAAGTGATCGGAATGACGCCAACCAATCACAACTTCTTTGTTGCGTTTTGTTTGATGCGAGATGAGGCGGCTGTGTCGTATTCTTGGGTGTTGCAGGGATTGAGAGATATTTTCGGCACAGCTCAGACTCCTAGCGTCATTGTAACCGATCGAGTCAAAGGTTTATCTGCAGCTATTCGTGACGTCTTCCCAAGTAAAAAGGTTTTGCAGATTAATTATTCTCGTTCTATCTATTGAATATGTCTTAATTACGTTCAATGTTGTGTTTAATGTAGATGTGCGGCATTTGTTATGCATTTGGCATATTGCAAACGACGTTGAGAACATGGTAGACAAGTTGTGTGGCGGGAAAAAAAATCAACAAGGACAAATATTCAGGACAGGTAGATGGAACCCCCTGGTTGAAAGTTCTACAATCGGCGAATTTGAATAGAGATGGCAAGCGATCGTGAATACGTGGTCGGTTAGGAACAAAAAGGTCGTTCGGTATCTGGCTGGAACATGGAATCCACTTAGAGAGAAATTTATGCGTGCGTGGACGAATGATTGTTTGCACATGGGTAACTAGACTACCAGCAGAGTTGAAAGCCAACACTCGTCTTTCAAGTATTACCTTGTTAGCGGTAATAGCTCATTCGATACCCTGTTTAAAAGGGCACACGCACAGATTACAAATCAGCAAGCTAGGATCCGACAAGCGCTACAGGAATCCATGAATTCTGTAGCAAGGTCGATGCGACAGCATTTCTTTAGACCTTTATATCGCACGTATCTATCTATGCCTTGGAGCAGCTCCAGCTTGAGTATAATCGTATGTTAGAATTGGGTGATTTTATATTTAACAAATGCGGTTGTGTACTTCAACACACCCACGGATTGCCGTGTGCATGTTATTTATATATGTCCATCGGTTCACATGGTGCTTTGTATGTGGATGGCATTCATCAATTTTGGAGTACTTTGAGGTACACAGAGGTAGGAGACGAGACAAACGAAGGAGTACGATACACGAACGCCAATGACAAAGAGTACTTTTAATCTCTGGTCGATGAAGTTCTAAAATCTGATCCCGCAGTTGTACGCCGAATGTCTCAAGTACTTGAGTATGAACTACACCCTGATGGAGCCGAAATACCTGAGCCTTACGCAAGTCCACCTAGAAAGGGAAGACCAAGCACAAGCAAAACCATGAGAAGAAATAAAAGTGCATTTGAATATAGTAGATCATCTTCTCGTGGTCGAGGGTCTAGATTTTCATCCCGCGGGAGATCTAGTGGGAGATCTAGTGGTCGAGAAACGCAATCTTCAGTTGGAATTAAGTTTAGTTTCAACTTATCCGGTACATGACTTTCCTTTCCATTATTTACATTACTTTGTTACAGCTTAATCTTATTTACCTTATTTTCAATTATTGCAGATGATCCAGGAGGTCGTGATTTTTCACAGTTTCCATGGCCTAATCACATCCCATTCATTCTTCCTCCTTACTTGTTTGACTGGATTGATGTGTTAGGTGATGGTAACTGTGGATTTAGAGCTACTACCGCCACAGAGCTGGGAGGCAAGGAAGCATGGCCTCTTTTAAGACGTGCTATGTGTATGGAAATGCAAATGAACATAGAGCAATACCTAAATTTGTGTCTATCCTAGGAGTCGTTAGACGATGCTATATTCAGAATAGGTTCACACGGCAATATACCTGCTCCTTATATTCACTGGATGGATGCACCGATGGCATTGTACTCTGCAGCAACATTTCTTAACATTGGCATTGCTTATTATGGTTCTGCTAACGGTAACCCGATGTACAACTGTTTGGTTCTTCCGTTAAGGAAAGCACCGGGCGTGCATAGTGTAAATAAAGTTATACATATATGTTGGGTGAATGGAAATCATTTTTTTCAACTTTTAATGAACGACGATTCATCCCCACTCCCGCCCATCCATCAACGTTGGAGAGAAGCAGTTGACAATTTTACCAGACATATTGAAACACATTTCACTACTAGGATTATGCTGTGGAATAATCTATGCGGGCCACGACCACCACCACGTAATAACATGCTGACGATGCTGTAAATTTAGATAGTCCATAGTCTTACATGTTGTATAAATCATTATTCAATTGTATTATAGAAATTATACACGAGATTCAATTTGTAGATAGACCATAGTTATACTACTATGTATAGTGGTTGCTATAGAAAATGTTGATGACATTCATTGTGTACAGTAACAATGTAAATTAATAAAAGCATTGACGTAAACATGAATTAAATGTGATGTAAATAGCGTTGACGAAAATAAATACAATCATTAATGTAAAATAGTTTAAGTACAGACTATGAAGGGCCATGCCCCTTAAATGCTTGCCATTCGGCAAATAAATCTTTACAATCATTAAGGTATAATTCTAAGGCATGTTGTTCTCGGGGGTTCATATTCACGAGAGGAGGTAGTCTAGCCAATGGAGCGAATCGACTGGGCCATTCATTGAGAAACTGAAAAAAACAAAAGGAAAAATGGAGTTAACAAGATATAAAACAACATCAAAAAAACACAAAGACATAACATAAAACAAATAAATTCTAAAAACTCACGTATTCAGCTCTGTTCTGAGAAGGACCAGGACCAGCAGTCGGGCCTTCGTCGGGAGCTAAGTACGGGTGCGAGCACACTCTGAACCAGTCAACGTAACTAGGTTCAGCCTCTGATGGAACAGATGCCCGACGAAGTGCCTGCTCACCAATACGGGCACTAAAGGGGAACCTACTCCATGCCTCCAAGTACACATTCCAAGAAGCAAATGTCACGGAGTAGGTACCGTGTGCCGGTCGCAGAGCCTTGGTTGGTCTCATAGGAGGGGAGGAATAGCCTGCACGAACCCGACCTGTCGCACTGTCCGCTCCGGCAAATACACCTCGACGATGTCAAAGCAAGTGATACCCCCGATGAAGGTGGTGCGTGGGTGCTCATTCAGAACCGCCCTAGGAGCAGAAATATACGAAGTCCATTCCACCTGCATGCAGGCCAAGTTAACAAATAAGAATAATGTAAAATTAAAAACACATGCATTACAAAATGTGATGTGATGTACAATACCTGAGTCTCCGTCATTGAGTCAAGTACCCTGCGGCAGTCCCTCAGCCTGTCCACCTCACGACATGGTTTCTTCGTTGACCACATCTCCGCCCTAGTCTTGTTTGGCACGTCTTCTCGGCTCCCTAGTCTTGTTTGGCACGTCTTCTCGGCTAGGATGAGGGCGGAAAGCGGGAAAGTACTCATAGATCCATGTTTGGAGCAATGTGAGGCAGCCCGCAATGGTCTTGCAACCAGCCCTAGATGCCATTCCGAGCTGCCTATACAAGTAGGCCAAGGTCACCGCACCCCAGGCGATCTCATGCTGATCGACGTTCACGGCAAGTATCGGGTGAGGTCGCATGCCGGTTCTGGTCTTATCCGCCAGCAAGGTAGAGCCGACGATAGCCATGTAGTAGGCTGTCGTCTTGGTATCCATGGCCTGGGGCCTATGACACAGCTGCATCAGTTCAGCAACGTTCACGCAGCCGCAGGTGAATGCACCTCTACGCCGAAGCTCAGACATAGGCTCCCCGAACAGATTGGTGATACCGACCTGCCACTCCGCCTCAGAAGGCTCAGCCAGCAGAAAACCTTCAATAGTAATGCCCAGTATGCGTTGCACGTCGTGCAACATAATCGTCATTTCCCCCCATGGCATGTGGAAGGTGTTCGTATCCGGCTGTCACCTCTCCACGAACGCCGATATCAAAGCACAGTCGATGTGCTGGTGCATAATGTCCGGTAGTCGGCCGAGGGAAGTGGCAGGTAGAACATCGTATGGCGCATCGGACATATCCCTTAGTCCGATGATGGCCTCCAATGGCCTCTTGCTACTACGGCATTCCAGAATCGGAGGTGTACGCTCGGAGCCGTCAAAAATAAATTTAGCTATGTGCCCGCCATAGCTAGGGATCAGTCGCGTATCTGTCGGCCCCTCGGGCTGGGGCGATGTGACTAACCGGTCCGTGCTAGCGGACTGTGAGCGCCTGCTCTTCCGTGGCGGCTCATTATCGACAAAACTACGTCCTGCGCGCTCAGATGCGGCTGAAGAACTAGGGCCGTCACATGCGAATCTCCCGTCGGGCCCCCGAACAACAGTCCAGTCCAATGGGCGAGAATCAGGAGCTTCGTATTCAACATCATCAGCATCATTATCATCATCACTAGAAACCCCCCCCAACTACTCTGGAAGCTGCTAGCCTGGTCATAAACAGGGGTTCACACTAGGTCTTCCTGCCTAGCCATTCTAGCAGAACCCGTTACCCCCCCTCTCATGCGGGTCCCCTCTGAGTAAGGTAGGCCTAGAACTATTACCTCTCAACAAGTGTCTAAAAAAACCCTTTCCTTTTCCTTGATTACAAGCCATTTACTACAATTTTTGACAATTTCAGTAAATATTAATAATAAATGAACATAATCAAACGTTACATTACATTAACCACATGAATAAAAACAATATTTTTATTTAGCAACAACAAAATTTAACTAATCATTATCAATAATATTATTGTAATTAATTTTCTAAATTGACAATAATCATAAAAATAACAACAATATTAACAAAAATAATAACATTAATAATAATCATAACAATAATAACACAAACAATAACAATAATAATAACACTAATAACAAAAACAATAATTAAAAATAAAATTAAAGGATAATTTAATAATAATAATAATAATAATCACTATAATAATAATATAATAATAAAAATAATAAGAATAACAGTACTAATAATAATAATAATAAAAATAATAATATAAATAAAAATAATAATAATTATTCTAAAAAACAAAAAAACAAAAAAAAAAAAAACCCAACAACAACAATAATAAAAATAATATTCAACAATAATAGTAAAATTAATAAGAATAACAGTAATAATAATAATAATAATAATAATAACAATAATAATATAAACAAAAATTATAATAATTATTCTAAATAACAAAAAAAAAACGCCAACAACAATAATAAAAATAATATTCAACACAAATAGTAAAAATAATAAGAATAACAGTAATAAGAATAATAATAATAACAATAATAATATAAATAAAAATAATTATAATTATTCTAAAAAACAAAAAAAACAAAAAAAAAGGCAAACAACACAAATAATAAAAATAATATTCAACACAACATAAAAAGTTTATTAATAATAATAATAATATTAATTATAATAAACATATTTAAAATAATAAATTAATAATTAAAACAAAAATAATAATTTAATAATAAAAATAATAACAATCACAACAATAATAACAATAATAATAAAATTAATAATAATAACAATAATAATAATAATAATAATAATAACAATAATAATATAATTAAAAATAATAATAATTACTCAAAAAGAAACGAAAAAAAAAATATTATGAATCGCACAGATCTGGGCGATTGGACCCCGGTTCAATCGCCAAGAAAACCGCGATTGAACTGGGGTCCAATCGCCCAGATCTGTGCGATCACTCCTTTTTTTGGAAAATTTAAATTAATTACATTCGAAAAAAACAACAACATCACCAACAATAATAATAAAAATAATATTCAAAATAATATAAAAAAGTTATTAATTATAATAATAATAATTATAATAATAATAATTATAACAAACATATTTAAATTAATAAATTAATAATCAAAACAAAAATAAAAATTTAATAATAAAAATAATAACAATCACAAAATAATAACAATAATAATAAAATTAATAATAATAAAAGTAATAATAATAATCATAACAATAATAATATAATTAAAAATAATAATAATTATTCAAAAAGAAACGAAAAAAATAAAAAAATAAAATAAAATAATGAATCGCACAGACTGGGCGATTGGACCCCGGTTCAATCGCCAAAAAAACTGCGATTGAACCAGGGTCAATCACCCAGATCTGTGCGATTCACTGCATAATTTTTTTTTTTTGAAAATTTAAATTAATTAGATTCGAAAAAAAATTGCCTCGATTAATTTTTTGCGGATTGAACTTAGTTTTTGCTCCAAAAATTTGCTTTTGTAAGTTTGTTTTTTAGTGTGATAAGAAAAATTTTAGTGAGATTGTGGTATATATAGGAAATTTTAAGTTTAGTGGCAAAATCGCAATTTTTTGAAAATCCAGGGGCAAATTCGTAATTTCTTCATGGGGTTGGCGATATAATGAAAACGGTGGCGATATTTAAGGATTAGGTTTATCTGTACGGAACCAGTCACCTGGCCTGAATGCTGCTCAAAATTGAAATATGGTGGCTGTAATTCGCAAAAAATAAAAAATCAAGATTGTTATTCGCAAAACCACTAAACATTGACACTGTAATAATTCGCAGTTAATTCTTATTCTAGAGGCCAAAATATAAAATATAATTTTTTTGTTGTGTCTTATAAACTGAAGGGATAATTAATTTGATTATTAAATTTGTTATTATCGATATTGAATATTACGGCTACTTAGTTTTATTAATGGTCAATTGAGACAAAAAGTTAGCTTGCAAACTTTTATGATGATAGACTGATAATCGACAGTGAAATATATTAGATTATCTAAATAATAGACCTAGGTTGGTAGAATTAATTAGTAAAAATTGGTAGAACCAATTAGGTGGAATGGTGGAAATGGATTGAATACTTAAAAGATAGAACTAGGGTAGTGCAAATTATCCTAACAAAGAATGGTGGAACTAAGTTAGAGAAATTATCTAATAAGTATTGATAAATTGCTCATTGTAAGTATTGTAAAATTTCTATTAGTTGTCCTAGAAAAAATGGAACAACTCCTTTGGCTAATCATATTAAAAGATGCAAAAAATATCCTTCAAATTTGGATATGAAGCAAAAGAAAATTGAATTTGATATTGCTAGAAGAGTCAATGAGGATGGTAGTGTTGATAGTGTTGGTGTTCCGAAATTGTGGGAATTTGATTATGATTTTTGTAGGAAAAAACTTGCTACAATGCTTATTGTGGATGAATTGCCTTTTGCTTTTGTTGAACGTGAAGGATTTCGTGAGTATTGTAGGGCTTTGAATCCTTTATTTAAGATTCCTTCTCGTAGCACTGCCACTAGAGATTGTTATAGTCTTTTCATTGAAAAAAGAAATGAGTTGAAATTGTTTTTTCAAAAGTTTAAGTCACGAATTTGTCTAACAACAGACACTTGGACATCAGGGCAAAACTTAAGCTATATGTGTTTGACTTCACATTTTATTGATGATAACTCGAATTTGCAAAAGAAAATCATAAACTTTTGTCCTATTGCTGGCCACAAGGGAATACTTATTGGCAGAGCCGTTGAAAAATGCTTGATTGATTGGGGTTTGAAAAATATCATGACATTGACCGTAGACAATGCAAGTTCAAATGACATAGCGGCCAATTACCTTAAGAAAAGACTTAACATTTGGGATACTGGTTTGTTGGAGGGTCAATACCTACATATGAGATGTGCGTCACATATTTTGAATTTGATTGTGAAAGATGGTTTGAATGAAGTTGATTTGTCTGTTTTGAAAGTTCGTGTTCTTGTGAAGTATGTAAGGTCTTCTCCTGCTAGGCTTAACAAGTTTAAAGAATGCATAAAAGAGGAGAAAGAGGAGACCAAAAGTCTTGTTTATTCATGAAAGATTCTGCTTTAGTTAAGTTACTTAGGAGGTTTGGTGGTGCTCCTACTGAAGAGGATTGGAAGAAAGTGTCTACTTTCTTACCTTTTTTGAGTGTTTTTTATGATGCAACTTTGAGATTTTCTGCTTCTCGTTATGTAACTTGCAACTCTTATGCACATGAGATTTTTGGAACTAGATTATTGCTTGCCAACAACATGAGTGTCGATGATGAGGGTATGAGGAAAATGGCTACAATATGATGGCAAAATATGACAAATATTATGGAAACATTAATAATATCAATATTTTAGTGTTTGTAGCTGTTCTCCTTGACCCTAGGCATAAGTGGAATTATGTTGATTGGACTGTGCGTGCTTCATATGATGCCACAAAAGCTACTCTCTTGTCACTAAAGATTAAAATGGTTTTTCAAAATTTGTTTGATTCTTATTCTTATTCTACGCCTCCACCAAAGACAAGTGGAGCTACTTCCTTCACTTCCACCTCTTCAACCTCTACCATTTTTACTCAAAGTGGAACTCAAGGAGTGGGGAAGGTGGACCTTATTGAACTAATGAATTCAAGATATCAAATGGAGACAGGTTGTTCATTAACCAATCTAAACAAAAGTGAGTTGGATAGGTATTTAGAAGATGCATGTGAACCTCATAATTCTAACTTTGATATTTTACTATGGTGGAAAGATCAAACAAAAAGGTATCCCATTCTTCAAAATATGGCTAAAGATGTGCTTGCTATACCTATTTCTACCATTGCTTCTGAATCGGCTTTCAGTACTGGTGGTCGTATTCTTGATGATTTTCGAACATTATTGACTCCAAAGATGGCCGAAGCCCTTATTTGCGCACAAGATTGGCTTCGTATTTCTAGAACTCCTTTAGCAATAGAGGAGAGTTTGCTTGCACTTGAAGAAATGGAGGAAGGTTAGTATAAATTTTTAATTATTTTTCAATTGATTATTTAATATTTGAGAGTACAAATATTTTTCCTTTAACCTTATATTGTTCGACTGTTCGTGCTCTTGGTTTAGGTAATGCATTAACTTTGGAGCATCCGGAGGTCATAATCGATGAAACTCTTGACGTCGTTGAAGATGATTAATGGAGCTTGAAGTTTCAACTTATAAATTTTAATCGCTTGCTTTTAGTTTATGGAATTATGAGTTTATGTTATTATGGTTGTATTTCAATTAACTAAGGGTTGTATTTTAATAGTTTATGACTAATTAAGTTAAGTATTTTAATATTATTTGAATTATATATAAAAAAAATATTAAAAGAAAAAAAAAAACCCAAAATCGGGTCGGATCCGGAACAGAATTTTAAGTATCCGGAAAACCGGGGACCCGGTTTTTCGGAACCGGGTCGACCCGGTATCCGGTTTTGAACACCCCTAATAATTACTACGGCTACTTAGTTTTATTAATGGTCAATTGAGACAAAAAGTTAGCTTGCAAACTTTTATGATGATAGACTGATAGTCGACAGTGAAATATATTAGATTATCTAAATAATAGACCTAGGTTGGTAGAATTAATTAGTAAAAATTGGTAGAACCAATTAGGTGGAATGGTGGAAATGGATTGAATACTTAAAAGATAGAACTAGGGTAGTGCAAATTATCCTAACAAAGAATGGTGGAACTAAGTTAGAGAAACTAACTAATAAGTATTGATAAGTTAAAAAAAATATATAATAATAATAGCAATAATATGTTATATATAGCATGTTAAAATTAGGACCGTAGGTTGTATTGTTGACTTTATTTATTTATTATTTATTTATTATTTATTTATTTATTTATTTATTTATTTTTATATCTAATTTAGTGATGTCAATGTTAAACTATTTAATTAGATCGTTTGGCAATTTCTCGAATAATAGGATAAATTTGGTTATTATTTTAGCTCTTGATAAATTTATAAATTTTAGACCAAAAATAAGCACTATAGAATTTTATTTTAAGACTTATAATTTTCAAAAGTAATGTTACTTTTGAGATGTTAGGAGTGTTGTTGACCAAGTTGTACTTTTGAGTAGAATAACATTACTTCTTTGTCAAGAGTTAGTAATAGGGTTGACTTATGTTGACTTGGTCAAATTTAGAGTTGACTTTATTCTCAAACTCAAACATTACTCATAACATTACTTTTGGTATTTTTATAAAAAAAAATTTTAGAACTTATTTGCTAAAATATTATATTTATTTGATAAAGTATATTGAGTAAGATGTTGGAATTGAGTGTAAAACCTATTTTGACATCTCAAAATATTTTGATGGTGATTTTATAATTAAAGATTAATTTTGATGTGTTTTGTGCGAGTAAGGAGTCATAAGAGTTTAAGGCCTGTTTTAGCATCTCTAAATGATTAGAATATGCTACTGATGATACATATAAATGCCTAGGTTAATGGTTATCGTCCCGGTACCTAGTGGTGTAAGGTAAAGGAGGCATCCACTGCTAGGGGAGAGTTGACCATTCTTAGACAAGTTTATTTTATAGACTGGGGTTCGCCCAACAAACCTTAGGAGGTATTAGTGAAAGGCCATCTTGTGGGCATCTAACACGGCGTTCGTTCCTTCTCCACTTGTCACTACAACAAATTTAACTTTTTGCGACATTGGATTTAGTGGCATTAAAAAAATGCCACTGATTAATATTTTTAGTGTAATAATTATTGGTTTTTATTTTTAGTTCCACTATAAGTGATTTAACGACACTTTATTTGGTCTTTAGTGGCATATGTAATTGTTACTACAGTGTATAGTGGCATTTTTGACAAATGTCACTAGATCCTATGTCGCAATAAGCTTTAGTGTGATTTTTTATAATGCTGCTAAAGGGTCTAATAAATGTCACTAAATCCTCTATATATACTATTAGAAATTTGAAATATCGACATTTAAATTAAGTGTTGCTAATTATATCCCACTAAAAGTAAATTATGTTGTAGCGTGTTGAATATGTTTTGAAAATTTGTGAAATAATAATTGTTCGATTTACTAAGTTATTTAAATTAAATTAAGGTATTTATATTGTATGAAACGTGTAAATGTTTTAAATTTGTTTTTCACATATGTTGATTTGTTTTTAAGTTGGATTTATATTTACATTTAACTAATGGATGAAAGTTTTAAATTTCTTTGTAATTAGAGATAATATTGTATGTGTTTTATGATTTGGAAGGACAGCTAGTTACTCCCTATTGATTGTGGATTTATATTTTTACACAGATGGTGAATGATAGCATGATTACTATCGTAGGGGTAGGAAGTGTGAGAGTGTGCTCTAGGACTGTTCCTCTCATCTTGTCTCTTACATTTAGACCTTAAGACTTTTATTTCTTTTCTTTTAAAGGATTTTTTTTCTGCAATAATGTAATAAGATTTTGTACCTTTAAGTTTTATATACTTTACGGTTTATGAGGTTTATATTGTGGTTCTCATCAAATTATTTTTTTAAAGACTACGTGACAACCGACTTAAAAGTTATTTTCAAAAACCTTTCTTCTTTCAAAAGACGGGTTTTTACAGTTGGCATCAGAGCCAAATGGTTCTATGACTTATTTTAGTAAGTTCTTAGGGATTAATAAAGTCTAAACTATGACATTAAGATTGCGATGAATTGATGTAAAAATTTTCATTTAGTGCTCCTAGGGCAAAAGCTAGAAGTGAATAACAATGTTTGAAATTTTCTTAGGAAGTATGCCTCCAATAAGCATGTGAAACATGAAAGACAGTAAGGAAGCTACTCGTCGAAGACTTGCTACATTAGAGAATGCGATCTTAACTTAGCCAATCAAAATAATCAGGCGACTAAGGGTCAATCCACCTTTGACCGCTTTGATCGCCATAGGCCACCTACATACAACGATGCTGCTGATCCGGTTATTTTGGAAGGATGGTTAAGGGAGATAGAGAAGTTGTTTGATGCTACGGGCTACCCTCCAGAGGAAAGGGTAGTAATAGGGACATATTATCTGATGTTTGAAGCTAAGAATTGGTGGAGTACAGTTAAGAATGAGTGCTTGGCCACTTCTGGTTTTGGATGGCCACAGTTTGCTAAGAGATTGAAAACGAGATTCTATCGAGATGGAATTCATTGGAAAAAACAGGAGGAATTTCTTTCTCTAAAATGCTCAATGTTTGTCCAGGAATATACAGACAAATTCACCGAACTTTCTAAGTTTGTTCCAAATATTGTACCCACCGAAGCTGAGAGGGTAAAAAGGTACATAAAGAAAATGAACCCTAGGGTGAGGACTCATATTCTGAGCTCTTGAGCGACCACTTTTCGGGGGCATATGAAACTGCTTTGAGTATCCATGCCTCGATATTGGAAGAAGAAGATTCAAAGGTTGAGACTTCAAAGAAACATTTTTCCTTTACATACCAGAGTCTAACTAAGAAACCAAAGTTCGAAAATTCTAAGAAGGGGAGTTATTAGCAAGGGTCTGGTTCACGATAAGGCGTCGGTCCGAAAAAATGTTGTGGATGTGGTAAGGAGATTCATCCGGGTAAAAATTGTGATGGCTCAAAGATTGTGTACTACTATTGTAAGGAGGAGGGACACAAGACATATCAGTGTCTTGAGAAGGGAGGTGCGACTAATATTTGAGCGGCGTCGGTGCAACGCGACATGATTAATTGCATGACTCAACAAGAGGCTGATACCCAGCCTGATGTAGTGTCCGGTGCATTTCTTCTCAATAATGTGTCTGCCTATGTGTTATTTGATACCGGTGCAACTATGTCTTTTATATCAAGTTCTTTTGTTTCTAGAATTGGTTTGTCAGCTAGTTCTGTAGTTAAATCTCTTATTACCCTTACTTCTGGGGAAGAATACCCTTGCAATTAGGGATGGTCATGGAGCGGGTCTGGAGCGGGTCTGGCCAGACCCGGTCCCGGACCCTTTTATTTTTTATGGATCCAGACCCGGGTCCGGACCCTAAGGGTCCAAAATTTTCAGACCCAGACCCTACGGATCTGACGGGTCTAGGGTCCTTAATGGGTCTTATACAAAGCCTCTTTGATTTGTCGAAATTGAACCTTTTGCGAGTCTTTTTGTATTTTTGTAAGCAACTTATTATCGTATTACAAACACTTGTTCGAGTCCATAAAATTCAAATACAAAATAATTACTAAAACGTAAAAACACTTGTCTAAATACATAATTAAAAATCAAATATAAAACACTAAATGAGATACATAGTTTATATTAGAGGAGAAAGAAAAAGTTAGGGTTACTGGACACTGGTACTGCGGTAGTGCCTTACTAGTTACTGGATTGAGATTAATGAGAAGGCAAATTAGGCAACCAATATTCAAGGCATTATATATTAATAATAAAAAAAATTAATATTAGAATTTAGAAATCAGAAATTCATAATATAAAATTTAAAAGTTTAGGGTCCGGGTCCGGGTTCGGGTCTTCACCTTAGGACCTGGACCCGGACCCGTCAAATATTTTTTGGATCCAGATCCGACCCGGATCCGATGGGTCTAAAATATTAAGACCCAGACCCTTAAAAAAGGGGCGGGTCCGGAGCGGGTCCAACAGGGTCCTGGACCCATGACCATCCTTACTTGGAATAGAGAATTTAGGGATATACCTATTGTAATCTCTAGATGTGAGTTGCGAGCAAATCTTAAAGAGTTTCCAATGATCGAGTTTGATGTTATCCTTGGTATGGATTGGCTCTCGGAACATTAGGCCACTTTTCATTGCCGAGACTAGAAGATTGTATTGAAGGGACCCAAAGGAAGAAAAATATCTTATTCTAGTGTCGTAGTAAAGAAGGGAGTGAAACTAGTATCAGCTCTAAAAATAAGAAAAATGCATCAGAAAGGCGAAACAATATTTCTCTGTAGAGGGAAGGATTTAAATTTGTTTTTCATATACGTTGATTTGTTTTTAAGTTGGATTTATATTTACATTTAACTAATGGATGAATGTTTTAAATTTCTTTGTAATTAGAGATAATATTGTATGTGTTTTAGATTAGGAAGGACAATTAGTTACTCCCCACTGATGGATTTATATTTTTAAACAGATGGTGAATGATAGTATGATTACTATCGTACGGGCAGAAAGTGTGAGAGTGTGCTCTAGGACTGTTCCTCTCATCTTGTCTCTTACATTTAGACCTTAATACTTTTATTTCTTTTCTTTTAAAAGATTTTTTTTATTTCTGCAATAACGTATTAAGTTTTTGTACCTTTAAGTTTTATATACTTTACGGTTTATGAGGTTTATATTGTGGTTCTCATCCAATTATTTTTTTAAGAGTACGTGACAACCGTCTTAAAGTTTATTTCCGAAAACCTTTCTTCTTTCAAAAGACGGGTTGTTACATAATACCATTCTAAAAATGCGAGACTTAGCACTAAAATCGGGTCGTAAATGTGCTTGAAAACGAGCACATCAAGTAGGTGGCGCATTGCAACCATCGGGGCCTAAAATTAAGGTCCTTGAGCCGCCGAAGCACCAAACGAAGAGGGAAGCTAGGAAAATTAGAAATTTCCTTTGGTGCATGGAGACGATTTTCGAGGCACTACACATTGAGGATGATGCTTCGAAGATTAACACCGCAACATTGTACCTCATAGAGGACGTCGTCCTATGGTGGAGAAGGCGTGAAGAGGATGTCAAGAAGGGGAAATGCTCCATCACTAAGTGGGACGAGTTCAAGGTGAGCTTAAGAGGCAATTCAAACTCGAGAACGTGGAGGAAGTGGCCATGAAGATGCTACGAAGCTTAAAGCATACAGGCTCGATTCGGGACTACATCAGCCAATACACATCGCTTATCTTGGAGTTACCTAATTAAGCGAAAGCATTAGTCTCACTTGGTTCACGGAGGGGTTGCAACGGTGGGTCGAGCTAAAGGTGAATCAGCGTAATGTCAAGACTCTTGCAGAAGTCATTACGGCGACAGAGTCCTTAGATAATTTCCAATGGGTTCGGGATTCAACGAAGGACAAGGGCAAGGAGGTTGTTGAGGAAGAGAAGGACCACGAAAAGCCTAAATCCTACCAATCGAGGGGCAAGGTCCAAGAACGAGCACGAGACAAAGCTCATCCCAAGGGAGGTCGTAAAGGAGGTAAGTGTTTTCTTTGCGATGAGGATCATTGGACTAGGGATTGTCCAAAGCGACAAAAGTTGAGTGCCATTGTCGCAAAGTTAGATGAGGAGTCTGAACCTTAAGAAGGGGTTGGGACGGTGCACATTACCAACATGAGACTCCTTAATGTAGGACAAGTCGAGCATCTTGGGGAGGAGGCCTCGACAACACAAGAGACCATCAACCATCAAGAAGGTAACTCGATGATTATCAACAGAGAAGTGAATGAGGGATCAACACGGGTTATTGTGGACACGGGGGCGTTACACAACTACTTGGCAATGCGAGAAGCCAAGGCCCTAGGGGTGAAGTTCACTAGAGCCGAGGGTGTGTTGAAAGCTATCAACTCAAAAGCCACGCTAGTGTATTGAAGAGCGTGGAACGTTCCTTTCCGCTTAGGCAAGTGGAAGGGAAAGGTCGACTTTTTGGTAATCGACTTTGAAGATTGATAGGAGATCGAATACTCTCTAGAGGGGGGTGAATAGAGAGTATGCCCGTTTAAAATTTTTCGCTGGACAGTAAGCTCAAGAGCTTGAGTGACCTTTCAAAACAGTTTTTTGGAACTGTTTTATGTCGTGTAACAAATGTATAATCTATATGCGGAATTAAACTTGAATAATGACAAGAGATTTGTTCACGAGGTTCAGCTCTAAATAGCCTACTCCCCGCCTAGGGTTCTCTTCCAACCCGTATGATTCAACGCCTTTTATTAATGAACTTTAAGACACTGAGAAGATCACTCAATCTTCTCACACCACGTTCTTCCCCTTGAAGAACGTCTTACAAGTTCCCTTAATAAAACCAAATCTCAATCTCACAATAGAGATAACAAATCGAACTTTAAAAAGTATTCTATACTTAGGCGTATTTAATAATGAAAGTTTTAACTCTTTTTAACATTAAGAACCTATTACAATTGTAAGAGTTAGATGACTAAGTTATTACAACACTCTAGGAATGCTTTAGAGAATACTAGATCTTAATCCAAGAAGAGAAAATTATAAGAAGTGTTGCAGCCTTAATCCTTGAATGAAGTCTTCTATTTATATTGTCACGCCTAAAAACAATCTTGTAGTCCAAGGAAGCTTCATCCGTGAAAATAGCATTTCTGATCAATTTGGACCGTTCCTCAAACTCTTGAAAACTCTTACTCAAACAGATGCTCCTGCTGTGATTTTTAAACGCGTCCTTTGTTTGCTATTTATAGTTTGCTTAATACTTATTTAGCTGCCACGTTAGTACTTGTACAATATATTTAAAATTCAATAAAAACAAGCATTAATAGGTTAATTTAAATTATTTTCCTATTACTAGTAAATATTCAAAATATCTCCTTATTTATAGGAAAGCCTATTATTAGTAAAACTTGATTTCCAAGTAACTTATTAATTCAAATATTTCAATAACAAAGCATGTAGTATCATAATTAATATTAATCACAAAAACGTGTGATACTATATTCTAACATTTAATCATTTAAATATCTTAAACATACATTTTAAATTCAAATTTAAATTTAAATACAAATTTAACATAGATCATAAAACATGTAATATATTTAAACATTTAAACTAAAACGTGTAATGATATATTCAAATATTCAAACATACGTTATTTTAATTCAAACATAATTTCAATATATTTTAACCTATTAAAATATTTCAAATGATAATTACGAAAATAACCTTATCTAAAAATAATTATCTTAAAGCCATTTAAACTTATTTAAACTTATTCCAGACTTCAGATTATTTATCAATTACTCATTTCACTAATATGTAATATATGTTTCATACTTAGTTAGTTTATCAAATTAATTATTCAAACTAAAAACGATTTTGGACCGACGTAAAATATATATTAACATTTAATATTTAATATGATTTTGGACCGATTTAAACAACTAAATATAAATAATTAATTTATTTGTTTAATTAATATGTGTTTTGAATTATCATCATTTAAAAGAGTTGAGTCTTCAGACTTGGACGATGAAGTCGTGGTGCTACGTATGGAGTTCCGAGACAAGGTTAGGTCATCATCTTTGGTGCTGGAGTGCTCACCAACACATCAAAGGGGGAGACCTAAGACATATGGCTAGCAGCAAGCAAGGAAGAGGGCACACCGAGGATTGCATCCTTGCGAGCTACTTGGACGCTAATGGGCAAGCGTTAAGAGGGGCACCAAGCAAGGGTCTAAGTATGTTAAGTGCTAAAAGTTATATTATTTTTATTCCTCTTTACGTACGCTTTTACTATCTTTATTAAATAATAAATAATATTTAGCATATATTTAATTTATGAGTCAATATCTACACTTATATAATTATATTATAATTTTGTAGGATTTTTGACCAAAAATAAAGTTGGACGATATAAGAAAGTTGGAGTCAAGCGGAAGAAATGTAATTCGCGAGTTACTTAATGTTCCAGTTTTACAATGAACAAGTCTAACTCATACGGACTCTGATTTAGGCGTTTTTTTGAGGCTACGGACATCTACTCCAACCGTTGTACAATATTTATATCTGAAAAAAAGGCTAATTCTGCCTTGATAATTGTGAAAAAAAGATAACAGATGTCGGCTGCATATGATAAGATAAGATGAACGAAATAAAGTTTGTCATTAGTTGTAATGTTGAAGGTATCATCATGTAGCCCGTTACCCGTAGGCTGTGGCCAAAATATTGGACTCTCATGAGTCAAAGAAGTATGAAGAGAAGAATTTGGATTTAACTTCACTTCCTTTTTGTTTGGCAGAAGTTAATTATTAGAAGACAAGAGTGAAAAGCTTGAGAAGCACATTTATTGATCCATAACAAATCAACCAAAGTGTTCGAATTTAGCAAGATTCACCTGTTAATTACCGAAAACAAAAAGTACAAACAAGAAAGACACTGATTATCCTACACCAACTAGCGAGGAGTTGTATTATTTTGTCTTTTGTTCCTTTTTAGCTCTATAAATATAGGCTTTAACATCTCAAATTTAATTGGACTTTGTATTGAGAAACAACATAATATTAAACTTAGTTGGGTTATAGGGTATCTTCTTAATTAAGTTTAATGGTTGGTGAAGTCTTCCTAAAATTAAAGCAATCAATTCATTAAAACCGAATTAATGAACACTAGGCCTTTTTACTATCTTGGGTACAAATAGTAAGCTAATATAAAAGGGTTAACAGGGAATTTACGAGGGTACTATAAGTCCTACAACCACCTATTCATATAAAAATTGTAATTAATCAATGATTAAAAATAATCTTGCCAATGACTAAAATACATATTGCTACTACATTCTCCTACTGATTTACACTCTTATTTACTCTACATACTTTACTTTCTTACATTAAGCTTACTTTATTTTTAAGTTCTTAGCAGAGTAATCACAACTCATTTCCCCCTATACTTTCACTTTAGATATTTTCTATTATAAAAAAATTTAACAGTATCTTTAAAACTAATAATCACAATCTATGTGGGACCGACCCCTATTTGCCACTTACTATATTTAGCAAGTGGTTATAGGGTAAAATATAAGTTAAATTTGTGCGCATATGACAGCATCCTAAAAATTTTTGACGCCGTTGCCAGGGATTGTGTCAAAATTACTACTAAAATTACTATTTAATATATTTTTATTATTATTACTATTTTTTTATTTTGCAAGTCAAATTAATTCAAGAAGCATAAGGGTACAGTTTATGAAACTGAGAGACGGAAAGGTGATTGGCAAAGAATCAGAAGAAGAGGAACTCTCATTCTCACTTAAAGAATTTTTCAACATTGCTACATCATTTGGTAAGATTGTTCTTAATTAGTTTAATATGGGTAATCAATCTTTGAATGAGCTAGCAGCTCCTACTTTTGATAATCAACCATTATGTATCGTGTTTCCTAAAATTACTACTCCTTTTAAATTACATTCAGGATTTATTCAATTATTACCTGTGTTTCGTGGTTTACCTGGTGAAGATCCTCTTCGTCATTTAAAAGAATTTCATGTTGTTTGCAGTACAATTGAAATTGAAAATATAAAAGATGATATAATTAAATTACGAGCTTTTCCTTTTAGTTTACAAGATTCTTCTAAGGATTGTTTGCATTATTTATCACCTGGATCTATCACTACTTGGATTGACATACAATCATTATTCTTAGAAAAATATTTTCCAGCTTCTAGAGTTGCTTCCATAAGAACAGAAATTTGTGGAATTCGTCAATTTTTTGGTGAAACTTTATATGATTATGGGGAACGTTTTAAAAGTTATATGCTAGTTGTCCTAATCATCAAATTTCCGAACAACTCTTAATTCAATATTTTTATGAAGCACTTATCCCTAATGAACGTACTATGATAGATGCTGCTAGTGGTCGTGCTCTAGTGGATAAAACCCCGCAAGAAGCACGAAATTTAATATCTAATATGGCTGGTAATACTTAACTATTTTTCATAAGACAAGAAAACATTAAAGAAGCTAATATGAGTAATTCTACTTCAGTTGAACAACAATTATCTACATTAACAATCATAGTTGACAAACTTGTTCAAAATAATTTAAATGCTCAAGTAAAATCATGTGGTATATGTTTTTAATTATGGGCATGTGACTGATGCATGTCCAACATTAAAAGAAGATGAGCACGTTAATGTTGTTGGTGGATTTCCTAGACAACCACAAAGAAAATATAATCCATATTCAAACACATATAATCAAGGATGGAAAGACCACCCTAACTTTAAATAGGGGAACCAAAGTGTCAAATCGTAAGTCAAAACAACCCTCCAGCTTTTGGTCAAGCTTATAATCCACAACAACCTACACAAAATCCATCTCAAGGCATGACCTTAGAAGATATGGTAAAATCTCTTGCTTCTAGTTCTTTAGATTTTCAAAAAGAGACTAAGTTTAGTATACAAAATGTAGAAAATCAAGTAGGACAATTAGCTAAGGATATAAATAATTTACAAGTATAAATTAGTAATAAGTTACCCTCCCAACCACTAATCCTAGAGAAAATGTCAGTGCTATAACTTTAAGAAGTGGGAAGGAACTTTCTGATATTGCTAAAAAGTCTCTAGATTTTAAAAAGGAATTAGTAGTTGATTATAGTAAGAAGGATGAAAAAATTAATTTTAATACTACTACGGATGATGAAAAGAGTCAAGATGAATTAGATGATAATTCTAAAGAGATTAGAAATTTTAAAAATAATCACCAATTTATAATTAAAGAAAATGAAAGAATTAAAAATTTATCTAACTCTTCCAGTGATGCTACTCAAATTAGACCCCCTTTTTCCTGAAAGATTGAGAAAAGTGGATAAAAGGGTGGAACTAGATAAAGAATTATTGGATATTTTTAAGAAAGTAGAGATTAATCTTCCTTAGATGCTATTAAGCAAGTACCTCGATATGCTAAATTTTTAAAAGACTCATGCACTAAGAAAAGGAAATTAAAAGGTAACGAAAGAATCATATGTGGTGAAAATGTTTCTGCTGTTACACCAAAGCAAGACCTTAGAATTTTTGAAATTCCGTGTACTATAGGAAATTCGATGATTGATAAATGCATGTTAGATTTAGGATCATCAATTAATGTCATGCCTAAGTCTATATATAACTCTTTAGATCTAGGACCTTTACAACCTACTGGCATTACAGTTCAATTAGCTGATAGGTCTGTTGTTTATCCTAAAGGTGTAATTGAAGATGTGTTAGTTAAAGTTAAAGATTTGGTGTTTCCAGCAGATTTTTATGTACTTCAAATGAAAGATGATTATAGTGAATTATCTAATTTATCTCCTATATTATTAGGAAGACCTTTTATGAGAACAACTAAAACCATAATAGATGTACACAATGGTACACTTTCTATGGAGTTTGATGGTGATAAAATATTCTCTAACATCTATGAGGCTATCAAACACCCATATGATGAATTTTCTTCTATTTTTACTATTAATATCTTTGATTCATGCATTAAGGATATAAGTGAGTATGATTCATATGATGGCTTGTATGCATCATTATGTTATGGCTTAAAAGAGATAAATACTGATTTAATAAGTCTTGCTTGTGATGAAGATTATCATGAGAATCTTTCTTGGTTACAATCTTCAATTACTAGTACTCATCTACTTTTAGATCAAGTTAAACCATATGTTGAATTTTCTCCTGAGTTAGAAATGAAACCATTACCGGAACATCTTAAATATATTTATTTGGAGAAACACTAGTGGAAAAAAACGTATCTGCAGCTAACCATTTGTTGCGATTTTTTATATACGTTGCAATAAATAGGAAAAAGAATTAGGAAAAAAAAGACAACAAATGCGGCGGTTTTATTGGTGCCTGCAGCATATAAGCTTTTGGACACATCAAATTCTGCGGTTTTATTGGTGCCCGCAACATTTAACCTTTTACAAACGCGCCATTTAACGTTACAAAACCTTTCTTCTGTTTCATTAAACCCTTCAACCTACTGTCATTTTCTTCAAACCCTTCTTCAAACGCACGACTATTTCTTCAACCTACTGTTTTAAACTTCTTCAAGCTACAATCATCTTCTTCAAACCCACAGTTTTTAACCCACGAAATTTTCTGCTATTCTTGCTTTTCTTGTTCTTCTTCATCGTTTGCTGCTTCTTGTTCTTCTTCAAACCCACGAAGTCTTTTTTACTAATAATTAATATCTGTTGTTGCACTTCAAATTCTTACTCTTCTTGCTCTTCTTCATCATCTGCTGCTTACCCCACGAAAAACCCATTGTTGTTGCTATTCTTAAACCCACGAAAAACCCACGACATTTGGGCTTAGTTCTTGATCTTCTTCAAGGTATAATTTTTTAAAGCTTAGTTCTCAAACCCATTGTTGTTCAAGCTTCATTAATTGTGTACGTTTTAGGGCTTAGTTTTTTTTATACTAATTTTTTTTTTCATTGTGTAGGTTATACACAACCCAAAACCCACGAAATTCAAGGTATAATTTTCATTTTGATTATGTAAATTAAGTTTAAATTTACCATAATTTATCAATGTGTATGTAGTTGTTGTTTTTAAGTTTTAAATTTATCATACATTTCATGTTTTGTTATATTTTTAAGTAATTTCTTATGTGTATGTAGTTGTAGTTTTTATGTTTTAAATTTATCATAATTTTTTTATAGTTTGTAAATTAGGTAGTTAGGATTGTTTATGGTTAAATTTATTATTATTTGGGTTAAAACAATCTTCTTATTAGAATATACATATTTTTTGAACAATTTATAGATTATGATGGTTTATTATTAATATTGTAAATTAGGGTTAAATGAATGATTATTACTTAATTTTGTGGTTAATTAGAGTTCGTTAAGTATATATGTTAAAAGTTGTTATTAATCTTGTTTTGAATTAATTAATCACACTAATTAGGATGACAAAAGATCGTTCTTGGATGTATGGAAGCATTGAATCGTCAGAATTTATTAATGGCGTATTAGAATTTTGTAGTATTGCGGTTGAACATCATATTAAGACTTTTATTGGCCATGTGTCACTTGGCAATGTATCAAAGGTAGATAGCGTTCATATCCTTAGGGAGCACATACTTCAACGAGGGTTTAGGCCTCAATATCATGTTTGGGTTTGGCATGGTGAGGAGGGAGTTTACAAAGAGAAAAGTGTTGTTGAGGACGTCAATAATGTGGCTGATGTCAATGAGGATGTAGTAGATGATGTTGATGGGTATGAGACAGATGAAGAGAATGTCGATGAGGATGTGGATCGTGTTGATGAGATGATGAAGGGAGTTGAGGATGAGTTAGGAAAACGTCCTCGTGTTTTTGACTTGTTGACAGAGGCTTCTCAAAAGCCTTTGTACCTTGGATGTACAAAGTTCACCAAATTAACAGCAGTGTTGACAATTTTCAACATTAAGTCAAAGTTCAATTGGAGTGACGCTAGTTTCACAATGTTATTAGAACCGTTAGGTGAGATGCTTCCTGAGGGAAATGAACTTCCAAAGTCGACATATTAAGCCAAAAAGCTCATGTGTCCTTTCGGCTTAGAGTACCAGAAGATTCATGCGTGTGTGAATGATTGTGTATTGTATCGGAATGAAAACGAGAACTTAGAAGAGTGTCCTAGGTGTGGCTTATTGCGCTACAAGCGTAAAGGGGCTCGGGATGCTAAAGGGCCCCCGGCTAAGGTATTGTGGTATCTTCCAATAATACCTAGATTTAAGCACTTGTTTTCTATAAAGAAAAACGTGTTAAATTTGAGGTGGCATGCAGATAGGGTGAAGAAAGGTCACTTTCTCACACATCCATCTGATTCTCCAGAGTGGAAGAGTATTGATAGGTTGCATAAGACTTTTGGGGACTGTGTACAATTGGAATGAACCCATTTGGCAATCTTAGTTCTCAACATAGTACTTGGCCGGTACTGTTAGTGATCTATAATTTGCCACCTTGGTTGTGTATGAAGCGTAAGTACATTATGTTTTCGCTTCTTATCTCGGGTACTAAACAGCCTGGCAATGGCATAGATGTATATCTTGCACCTCTCGTTGAAGATTTGAGAAAGATGTGGGATGAAGGCGTTCCTGTGTTTGATGCACATGCTAATGAGGAGTTCACCTTGCATGCAATGATTTTATGCATCGTTAATGATTTTCCGGCATATGGCAACTTATCGGGGTATAAGAACAAAGGGAAGAAAGCATGCCCAATATGTATCGATGACATGGAATCCACGTGGATTTCTAAGTGCAAACACGTATTCATGCACCATCGAAAGTTCCTCCCACGAGATCACCAATATCGTAAGAAGAAGAAGATGTTCAATGGGGAGGTTGAGGACCGTGTAGCTCGTCGACCGTTGACAGGTTATGAGGTTTATGAATAGGTTAAGGGAGTTGAGACTTTATTTGGTAAAACAGGGCAAGTGCAAGGGGGTGAAGACCGATTATGGAAAAAAGAATCAATCTTTTGGAAGCTTTCATATTGGAGAGATTTACAGGTTAGGCATTGTCTTGACGTTATGCATATAGAGAAAAATGTATGCGATGCCATACTCGGGACTCTCATGAACATTCCGGGTAAGACAAAGGATGTTAAGGCCGTGCGAGATTGGTTTGAATGTAAGGGTCTTCGTCCGGAGTTGTGGGCACATGTTAAGGTGAGTAAGAAAAGAAATAGAGCTGAGAAGTTAGTGGCAGTAACAAGGGAAATGGCCGTAAGAAGAAGATGAGTAATGACAAAGTTTATTTGCCTCCAGCTTGCTACACATTGTCCAAAGCAGAGAAGCGGGCATTTTGTGAGTCTTTGTATGGCATTAAGATTCCGTCTGGGTACTCATCCAACATGAAGAGATTTGTGGCCCTAAATGGTGAGCTGAAGTTGGGAAGCATGAAATCTCACGATTGCTATGTAATGATGCATGTGTTTTTACCAATCACAATCCGTGGAACACTGCCAAAACATGTGAGATATGCTATTGCCGAGCTATGTTCGTTCTTCAACACAATTTGTAGTAAAGTTCTTGATCCCTTAAAACTTGATGCTCTTCAAGTCGACGTGATTGTAACTTTATGCAAGTTTGAGATGTATTTTCCACCTTCTTTCTTTGACATAAATATTGTCCATCTCGTTCGTGAGATCAAGCTTTTGGGTCCATTTTTTTAAGGTGGTGTTATCATTTTAAAAGACACATGGGTGTTTTACAAAACAAGGTAAGGAATCCAGCAGAACCCGAGGGGAGTATGATTCAAGGCACTGTGAGCGATGAGATTAGTAACTTTACTACCGAGTATTTGGCCATGGCAAAGCCTATTGGACTTCCCACCTCTCGACATGAAGGAAGGCTTGAGAGAACAGGAACAATTGGCTCCAAATCGGACACACCTACTCGAGACAGCCTTCTACAAGCACACTTGTATATGTTGCATAAAGTAACTCAAACTTGGTTTGTTTTGCATGAAACTTTGCACACAACACTATTTGGTATATAGTATTGTGTTGAAGTGGTTAGAATTGTAAATCATAGTCATATTCTTAATATTACTTGGTAAGTTGCGATTTTAAGGATTTTTAAGCTTTTTTGGAACTTTCGCGCATAAAGTAGCTCAAACTTGGTTTGTTTTGCATGAAACTTTGCACACAACACTCTCTTATTTACTCTACATATTTTACTTGTTTACATTTAGCTTACTTTAATTTTTAAGTTGTTAGTAGAGTAATCACAACTCATTTCCCCCCATATTTTTACTTTACATATTTTCTTTAAAAAAAAAGTAATTTAACAGTATCTTTAAAACTAGTAATCACAATCTCTGTGGGATCGACCCTTATTTGCCACTTACTATAGATAGCAAGTAGGTATAGGGTAAAACATAATTTAAATTTGTGTGCATACGACAGCATCCTACAAAGTGCAATAAGGCTCAAGGGCAAGCCACATCGAGCATGCAGGGGGATAGGGGCAAGGCTAATGGGGGAGCCAAGTGCCAACAAAGGGCCGACAATGTCAAGCAACAACGCACAGTAGGGTTCTAGGAGCAAGGCTCGATGGCGAGCCATGGTGGGCAAGCTTGCTAGAACATGGAGCAAAACGAAGCCCTTGTGGCCAAGAAGTGACGTTGGGGCCAACTAGGGCATGGTGCATCTTGGAACATGCATCTACCAGAGGCCTAGATATCTAGGCAATCAGGCAGTGCGACTAGGAGCTCACACTAAACAGAAGTGTGTCAGGATACGTACACAAGGGGCTCTTATTGGGACTAAAGGACATGCGAATCAAGGAGCAGGCAACATAAGGACTAACATATGGGCAAGTATGGACTCATGAGGCTGCATTGATGGAACGAAGTGACAGTACATGGCTTGACTTTGACGAGGACGTCAAGGAGATTGAGTGGGGGACAGTGTCATGGATGGCCTTTCAACCACCTGTACATTAGGTATACTCCCACTATGTGGAAAGTTCTAGAATGTCCTAGAGGTATCTAGGCTGTTTCGGGGTGTACTAGAGTTGTCTAGTACGCCCAAGAAGGTACTACACTTTACTAGAAAAACTAGCATGCTCAAGTGGATTTTGAAAGCTGCTAAAGGGTCTAGCACCCTCTTGTATATACTAGACTAGTGTAGAAGGTTCTAGGGTAGTCTAGTGTAGTGTGGAGTGTTCTGGGCTTGTCTAGAACCTCGTAGAAGTTTCTAGACTTGTAAATACACTAATGGAGTATAGAACATTCTGGAGTGGTCTTGGATAGGAGCCTTCTAAAATAACCACAAGGCAAGGGAGCTTGCCTATAAATAGGCACCAATGCTCATTTTCGCATCCAAGACTCCAAGCATTCATAAACACTCTCAAATACTTGTAAACTCTTGTAAAGCTTACTTATTAATATATAAGGGATACTACCCACCATTTTTTAGTGTGCTTTACTTGCACCCTTTTACTCATTCTAGCAAACTTGACTAGCTGGGAGTGCTAGTAACGTTCGTTAGCCCAACTATCTTCTGAAGAAACCTAGAAGGTCATGGCACGTGTGCTACGACTTAGGGTGTAAAAGTCTCCGCAGATGACAGTGTGGTTGTAACTTGTAAAGAAAGTATGAGTTTGAGTTCCAGTGTTAGTCCTCGTTTAATGGTTTAATTTGATAAACATGGATTTGTTTTGTTTGATTATAATTAATTGTAGCAATTCAAATCAAGTTAAGGAATAATGTTTTACATAAGTACCAAAATTCTAAACCCCTATTGCCAATATTTTATCTTCATACATGAAATAACATGATACGAAGTGATTTTGTAAATTTGGTTTTTTATTCTTAGTGTACAATAAAATAATTAGTAGTACTCTTATTAGATACAAATACATTACATCATTAATAATATAAACTAGTTCATAAGAATATAAGATTAATAAATATTCTTGGAGCAATAGAATGACAAGTATTAATCTTCCACAAAATATTCGGAAAATAGATACCTCCTCAAGCATTTCATTCAAGGAATTTCCTTCAATTGAAGAATAACCAAGTCAAAACAACCAATAAAATTCTTCACCAGCTTATACACATGTTCACAAGGATGTATATATTGTTGAACCCTATTGTCTAATCAAGAAAGGATATTAAATTACCTAAAGATATACCATTGTGTTTGAGGTAATTTCTATTCCTTTCTTGCAATAAAAATAGGTTTCCACTTTTTTCGCAATTAATGGATCAACCAGCTTGGCATTGTTTAAATTGAAGACAAAGTTGAAATCTTGGAGAAAAACACGGCCACTCTCTCTAGGCCAAAATAGTCGCATATATGGAGGAAAGTCATAGTGAATTCTCAATCTATCCAACAGATCACCTGCATTGATCCCTTTCCAGACATGCCCATATTTATCAACATAATCTGTCACACTTTCTTGACCTTAAAAATTTTAAAACAAAATTATCAAAAAACATTGTACAATTGTAGCAATATAAAGTTTTAAAAGACAATTAAACAAGCTTTTACTATGTGAAATACAAAAATTAAAGCAATATCATTAATTTCGAAATTAATAACTTACGTATTGCATCAATAATCTTGTTGATTTGTAGATTTGCATAGCATTTGAGAGCAAATTCCACGTACTCAAGGGAGCTAAGTTGAGGAAGAGACCGTGCATGCTTACGCCCTTCTCGCTGAACAAACTTCAAAGCGAAATCTGGCGTATGATGCGCACCGTCCAAATCAGGCCAGCAATGTAAAATAGCACCCTCCAAAGCGTTTTGTTCCTCTTTAGAAAGAAAAAAATGGTATTGTTGATCATGTCCAGCCTTGGAAACGGGCACAGGCTCCGCACGCATAAAATGTATGGTTATTTTGTCTCCATCTCCACCATTCTTTTTGAAAATTGCCACTTTTTTTTTTATTATAATAATAAAAGTGGCCCTTTGCAAGCTGAAAAAAAAAAATTAAATACATTTCCATTCATATAACAAAGTTGGAAGAAATGATACTTCAAAGTGGGCACACATGGATCTAATAACCACAAGAAATTAAAACTTGTAATACTAATAATTTCTTGAAGTACCAAATTAAATTCCTAATGTTGGGTGTGGCCCAAAATTATTTCCCAATTACATTTGGAAATCAGCATGGAAAAGTCATCCATTTTCTAGAAGCTTGGTGAACTAATAAGAGACTTGAACAAAGGTCTATAACTAGAACATCATCATTGTTCCTTATAAATAGGAATATGTTCTTCCATCTTGTTCATCATCCGATCAACAATCCCATAAAATTCTTACTCACGAAAGCCATCTTCATACAAGCCATACTCTCTTATTTTATTACAACACACTAAACTTGTATTCGGTTTTCCCTTTTGGTGTATAATACATATTACTTGCAAAAAAAAAATATTCTTGATAAAGGATATGATTTGTGCATAAGAAAAAGTAATTACCTGGAGATTAAGAGTGACATTTTGTGAAGCCACTATCTGCTGTCCACGCTTAGCTTTCTGACGACGAAGCTTCCACCAAAAGAAAACCTTACTCCAGCAAAGGCTCGGTGGCAACCATCTATATTTGCCTTTGCCCCGAACATGTTGATCCTACGTAAATAAATTAAACAAAGTTTTGGAAATGAATGATAAAATCCTTGATTTTCAAATGATAATTATGTATAAATCACTGTTAGAGTTATAACTAATTCAATATTATGGGCATTGCAAAATCAACAAGAATTAAGTGCACTGAAAAATGCTACAATACATGTTAGCCCCTTCACATTGTACACTATTAAGACCATATCCAAGAAACGTTTGTAAAAGTACACAATACAAATAGATTACTATGCCATTCTTTCTTTCCTTTTAGGAAAAAAATTATACCCTACTAATATTTGGGGAGTCCAACAACACTATTATTTAACATTTAGGAGAATAACAATACTACCTCCAATTTTGTACAAATGTGTCAGTTCCTTATTAGTCTAGTTCCATACAAATGTCCTATTTCCATTCATAGTAATGGGTTTACCCATTTTACCCTTACTTTTTACTTTACTTTAATTTCACCTAAACACTACCCCCATATGGTCCTCATCTATTTTACCTATTTTATCCTTACTTAACTACTTTTCTTAAAATTGGTGCAAATCACATATGAGACATTTGTACCTAATCGGAGGTTTTATTTACTTTGTAAAATTGAACAAAAACCACTTAAAGAAAGAAACTCGTAAATTGAATAACCTAAACGAAATCAATATCACTAGCTATTTTAAATTCTAACTTGCCAATAATCATACCAACACACCATGTTTGATGCATGCTACTTCTGGATAGTTGGAAGTTGGAATTTAGTGCCCTACTTGAATCTTTATAAACACTTACAAATTTTTACAAGAAACAACTATTACCAATTTTTGAAAACTTACAACTTTGATCAATAGGAATGATTATCATGATAAAATAAATTATTACTCTCATTGTCTTCATCTTAGCTTGTCCCCAAAATAACAACAGAACAAAGAAATTTTTACATTAATCTGCCTAGACCCTCCTTGAACCACCTCAAAAGAAAAAAATATCTCTATACAAAATCCAGTGACGAACTGATACATAAAAGTAAATTGAGCTAAAAGCAGTCCACTTCTCATACACACATAACTCTCCTATTTCTTACTACTATATTTGACCACAAATAACATTCTCCAAGAACACATGGATAAAAAAAATTTTAAATTATGTTGGTTCGTAGTTTAATAATCGGCCAAAGAGGTCACATTGGCACTAGAAAATAACATGATCGTCAACCTATTTCACACGCGCATGTCAAAAGTTTGAAAAACGCAACTATCATCCCGCATGCACTGAGTATAAATACAAACACCAGATATATCAATGAAAGAACCCAGCCGGAGACAACAATGTATAAATCGAGTACACTATATACAAAACCAAAGACACATTTCCACATCCAGATTTCTCTCAACTGCACTTCTTCACTTCTTGTCTTCCCTGTTACAAATGATAATGCGTAAAATAAACAATAAATACAAGATGATATTTATAGTGTCCCTTTGTGTATAGCAACAAACTCCTTCCTTGAATGAATCACGAACCGAATGAAAACACCGTAGAGAAGATTGTTTGCGACGAAGGCGTCACCAGAAATCTTGCTATAGATTGAAGGTGTCTACAAGCTTTCCTTTTGTGATATTTCTCCCACGAAGGTACTTGGGTTATGAGAACGAAAATTCACAAAGAGATACAATCAATCACATCAACTAATTAGTACGAATCAATTGAACTAAATGAATATGTGTTTTGTAGAGATTGAAATTAGAAAACAATTAAAGAGTTAATTACTCTCCTTCATGTTTCAAGAGAAAAGAGAGAAAGATGAAAGAAATTATGATTTCTAAGTTATGTAAATGATTTCCATGCACTCACTCTTATTTATAGAGTTGAAGTGACATATGGATTCATCCAAACAATATCTGATGATTATCAGTTAATTATGATGTAAAGCATCCATCCATAACAAAACTTTACTCCATGAAAATAGTTTAGTTTCACAAACAGAAGCACTGTTTCAATGTGCTCGAACGACCATGATAAGTGCTCGAACGAGCATGTCCCAAAACAGCTTCTAGAAACTTTCTTACTCGAAATTTCGAAAGTGCTCGAACAAGCAAACACCAAAAACATCAAACAAAAGGTTTTGAAGCATTCTGCCTGACTCACGAGCCAGTGCTCGAACGAGCAAGGCATCCTAGCAGCGTTATTTTTGTTCGTTGTTATGTTTTTGCTTAGTCCATGCTATAGTACATGCCTTAAACGTTTGGATAATGTCCTACATGCTTTAAATCTCAACAGTCCTCCCCCATTTAGAGCCTTTAGGACTTTCTTTCTCTTTCTTAAAAACTGATCTCAAAATCACATTCTATGCATCAATGCTAATGCCCCTGCGGATTTGAATCATATAACACATTTGACCATTTGAAGATGAAGTACATGTAGAACAAATAACACAATATCATTTCTTTGACACATTATAATGGCCGTGTCCATATCTATTCATAAGTTTACCATAGTCTATATTTTAATCTTGACTACTTGTAGTGGCCAGAACTTCAAACTTGTAAAGGTAGGTTTTCCTTACGTATAAAATATCCCCGCAAATGGATACTTCACCAACATCTCTTCAACTCCGGGCGTTGAGAGCTTTAAAGACGACAACCTCGCTATTCACGGTCCAAAGCAATGATGGGTCATTAAAACTTATTGCTTACAAAATCCAAAGAGAATTACAACACATTAAATTCAGACACAACGTTAATCGTGCGTGAATTGGGCTTTCTAATTGAATTTTAGTTAACGTAATCCGATTACAATTGACGCTTGTTCAATTGAATCCCTACTCATGACTTTAGTAAAGAAATCAGCCAAGTTGAACTTAGTGTTCACATAATCAAGAGTTATGACCCCATTGACGATATATCCTTGCACTAGGTTCTGCCTAAGAGCAATATAACAAGATTTACCGTTATATACTTGACTATAAGCCTTTGCCAATGCCTTCCTGCAGTCCGTATGAATTGCTACCAGTGATATCGGCATTCGTTATATCGGTATCTCAAATATGATATCCCGCAACCATTCTGCTTCCTTTCCTGCAGACGCTAGCGCTATAAACTCGGAAGCCATAGTGGAATCGACAATGCATGTTTGTTTCTTGGAAGACCAAGATATGGCTCCTCCCCCATAAACAAATACCCAAACACTCGTAGAAGAATTATCTTCTTCATTGGTGATCCAGCTTGCATCAGAATAACCTTCCAAAATCGTAGGTTCTCTACTATAAGTGATACCACGATCCATAGTACCCTTCAAATTTTAATACTCTCTTAACCGCTTTCCAATGATGCGGTCCTGGATTACTTGTAAACTTACTTAGCATTGCCACCGCAAAGGCAATGTCCGATCGCGTACAAGTTATCGCATATATTAGCGATCCAATAACCTTTGAATACGCTAATTACGAAACTGGTTCCTTATTTTTACGAAGTTTGACATGTGGATCCATAGGGGTTGAGATCGGAGTTGTCTCGAACATGTTGAATCTTTTAAGTACTTTCTCAATGTAATGAGCTTGACTTAAATTGATTCCATTGCCGTCTCTTATGATCTTTATTCCTAAGATTACATCGGCCTCTCCCATGTCCTTCATTTGGAATGAACTTGACAAAAATTCTTTTGTCTCTTGAACCCGTACTAAATCAGTACCAAATATGAGCATATAATCAACGTAGAGGCATATAATGACTCTGTTGCCTTGCCCATCAAATTTTCTATAAAACGCACTTATCGGCTTGATTCAATTTGAAACCAAAGGACAAAACCATCTCATCAAACTTTTGATGCCATTGTTTCGATGCTTGTTTTAGTCCGTGCAACGAATTTACAAGTTTACACACCTTGTTTTCATGTTCTTTCAAAACGAACCCCTCGGGTTATTTCATATAAACTTCTTTATCTAGTTCTCCATATAAAAATGCAGTTTTCATGTCCATTTGATGAATCACTAGATTGTGAATTGAAGCTAACGCTACCAACAACCGAATGGTGGTTGTTCTTGCAACTGGTGCATATGTATCCAAATGATCGATACCGTACCTTTTTCGAAAGCCTTGTGCCACTAAACGGACCTTGAACTTATCGATAGTACCATCAATTCTCATCTTCTTTCGAAAGATCCACTTGCAACCAATCAGTTTGCAAGACAGAGGTAAATCAATTAATACCCACGTATTATTTCCCATGACGTAATCCATTTCATCATTAATTGCTTCCTTCTAAAAGGAACAATCTTGCGAAGCCATAGCATCGCTATAAGTCAATGGGTCTCCTTCCACATTTAGTAAATATAGAACACTAGAATGAATGTCATTTCTAGTACCTTCTACTAGATATACATGAAAATCGGACCAAAAGTCTTTGCTTTTCTTTGTCTTTTATTCCTTCTAGGAATGTCTTCTTCATCCATCGGAGTATCTTGTAAGACAATTTGTTGATTTTCATCAACATCGTCTTCTTGTGGATGTTCTTGTTGAATATTTTCAAATTCAACATCATCATCACCAGTACTTATTTGTAGATTTCTTTGTCTACCAATTGATGAGAACCTGTTCTCATCAAATATTGCATCTCTAGACTCAATTATCGAATGGATCGATATATAGTCATTTTGTTCTATAACCTAGAACCTATAGGCTTTGCTTTGATTCGCATAACCTATAAATATGCATTCAAGACCTCGTTCACCGAGTTTCTTTCTCTTTTGTTTGGGTACCCTTACGATAGCCCGACAACCCCAAACCTTAAGATAACTTAAGTTTGGTTTCTTTTTGTACCATAATTCATAAGGAGTTTCCTTATTGGTTCTTGATGGAACCCGGTTTAGAATTTGACATGCGGTCAATATTGCTTCACCCCATCCATCACTCAAATTTGAGTATGACAACATGGAATTAACCATTTCTTGAAGAGTTCGGTTCTTCCTTTCCGCCACACCATTAGATTGTGGTGCATAACCGGCGGTTGTTTCATGTATAATTCCCATTGATTGGAAATAATGAGGATCATAGTATTCTCCTCCTTTGTCGGTCCTTAATCCTTTAAGTTTACCATTAATTTGAAGTTCAACATCATTCTTGTAAACTTTGAAAGAGTTAAGTGCCTCATCTTTTGAATGCAAAAGATAAACATAACAAAACCTTGAATAATGATCAATAAAAGTTACAACATATCTTTTATTGCCTAATGATGGAGTACTATGAAAGTCACAAAGATCACTATGTACAAGTTCTAAAATTTCAGTTTTTCTTCCAACACTTTTAGAAGGTGTTCTTGTGATCTTATTAAGCATGCGCATTTTGCAATTTACAGATTTTTGTTCTCATAAAGGTATCAAATCATGCTTAGACATAAAACAAACTTTACCAAAATTAACATGTGCCAATCTAAGATGCCATAAATAATGTAAATCATCATGCATATTAATATTACATATCATGTCTTTATAATTACAACTTAAAGATAGTTTAAACAAATTACAACATAAATAAGCACGACCGATAAAAAAGTTACACTTAGATATTATACATCTATCGGCTTCAAATACTAGTTTATATCCTAATCGTTTCAAGATAGGACTGGAAACAAGATTCCTACTAATATCGGGAACAAAGTATACATCCCTAAGGACTAAAGTTTTTCCCAATGTAAACAAGAGTTCCACTTGTCCTTTTCCATGGACTTTGATTGATGAATTATCTCCCATGTAGAGATACTCTCCATCCACAACATTGTAATGTTTTGAACCAATGTAAACTCTTGCACACATGTCTTGCGGCCCCCGAATCGATCCACCATGACATGTCATCATCCTGCACAATATTCACATTAGAATCCATGGAAGATAAATTCAAACCAGAATTTTCCTCCAAAATTGCAAGATTTCCTTTAGTAGGAGGGTTGTTGCTTGTAGAAGCACCACCCTTCATCTTCTTGAGTTTGTTCTTAAACACAAAGAAATTTTTCTTGTGATGCCCGGTGTTTACGACATTCCCAACAAGCATTGTCATTAACCTTTTTGTTGCCTTTTCCCTTGGGATTTTGTAGTTTCTTCCTCTTGTCTCCACTAGTAAAAGCCTTTTCATCATCTATCACCATGTTGACGGTTGATAGATTGGGATTGTCCTCCTTTGAACTTTCAAGTTCTCTTAAACTTGCTTCAACTTGAAGATGTTGGCGAGTTCCGTAAGAGTAATCTCTTCCTTCTTATGTTTGAGGGTATGTCTAAAATCCCTCCAAGTGTTTGGCAACTTGTCTATGATACTTGAAACTATGTAAATTTCATCCATAGTTATGTCATGCACTTTCATGTTATTATACATGCATTGTAATTCATGGAATTGATCCATCAATGGATGGTTGTCCAACATTTTCTAGTTTAAAGTTACTTACTAAAAACTTCTTAGAACTTGCATCTTCCGACATATATTTATCTTCTAAACTATCCCATAATATCTTAGCGGATTCATGAAATTGATAAATATCGAAAAGGGAATCGCACATAACGTTGAGGATGTGTCCTCTACATATGAAATCATCGTTCTCCCACTTGTTTCGCTTCCTTGCCTCCTCCAAAGTTTCATACTCCTTCTCTTTCGGTTTCAGAGTGCTTATCACATTGGCCACATTGAGGGAAGTCAAGAGGATGAGCATCTTCTTTTTCCATCTCCTGAATTCCACACCCAAAACCTTGTCCAACTTCATGAAGTTCGAAGTGAGTTCCTTCACGCTTTCCATGATCGCAAAAACTATCACAAAAGATTGTTACAAATAATAATGCGTAAAATAAACTACAAATACAAGATGATGTTTGTAGTGTCCCCTTTGTGTATGGCAACGAACTCCTTCCTTGTATGAATCACGAACCGAATGAAAACACCGTCGAGAAGATTGTTTACGACGAAGGGGTCACCAAAAATCTTGATATAGATTAAAGGTGTCTACAAGCTTTCCATTTGTGATATTTCCCACAAAGGTACTCGAGTTATGAGAACGGAAATTCACAAAGAGATACAATCAATCACATCAATCGATTAGTACGAATCGATTGAACTAAATGAATATGTGTTTTGTAGAAATTCACAAAAATCTTGTTCGAGGTTTGTCGTTTTTACTGCCTTCAACCGACTCCTTGGCTTCGCCTTCTCCTTAATGTCAACGTTTATATTATTCTCCGGCGATTCAATGGTGGTATCATTGATGGTGAACGCTTCTTCGTCGTCAACTGTGAAAATGACGCGGTGGTGGTCAGTGATAGCTTGTGACTCTGTTTTCTCTAGTGATGGTGAACTTTCGGTGTTTGTGACCTCATCTAAAACGATGTCGTTGTTAGTGGTGAAGGTGATGGAGGGGCTTGTAGTTTCTGTTGGTGTGGACGCCATTGTTGGAGAGTTGAGAGTGTTTTGGAGGTCTGGAAATGGTGGTTGAAACTTGAACAGAGCATTTATAGGAAGGGTGGTGATTGATAAATGATGAAGTGAATTTGGCGCTCTATGATGAGGAAGAATTTCAGAACTGAGATTCTGAAATTCAGAAATAACAGAAAATTAGAGAGAGAAAAAGAAGAGAGATGAGGAAAGTAATATTTTAATTATATTCATTACAATACTAAAGTGTGTCTTATAAAATAATTAGCACAATTTTTTACCACACAAAATAGCAAACAAACTAAGTACGGGTGTTATAACAAACTTGAAAATGCCAAAAAAGACTAACAAACTCCTCTACAAATTTTTCCCACCAAAATACCTGAAATTAACAAACTCTTCTTAATTATCCTGTAACACTCTATATTTCTACCCTGGAATTTTAAATTTATAAAAGCTTTTAAACTTGCATATTAGGCTTGAAAGTCTTGTTGAAAGCTTCCTAATTATAAAAGCTTTTGAACTTGCATTTGATTTAAACTTCGAGGGCCCATTTGATTGACGGTAATGAAGTAATAGGAATGAAATGTTGTAATGGCAATAGTAATGAAGGAATGGATCGGATATGAGAATTGGTAATGAAGATTTTTTTTTTGTGTGCATGACTAAAGAATGGTGATGGAAGATAATATTCCATTGACTGTATTTGGTTGTTAGTAATGAAAATTGGTAATGACTCTTACTTTCGTTATTGTATTAAAAAGCATTATTATGTGTAATGATTTTTTTTTTATTTTTATGGATAATTACAAACATTACCTTTTTTTCTTCATCATTTTGTGGACAATTGCATCGACATGCAATTACAAATAATTATATTTCTTCATGCATTCTTTACACTGCAAATACTTGACAATTACAAACAAGTTTCAATTAAGTAGCCATAGTAGTACTCTTCAACCGAGAAAATTAGCTAGTGTTTAGGCATAAAAATTACGATAAAAAGTTCATTCCTCTAGTGACTATCAACTTCATACTTTTTTAAAACACACCTACATTTTCACCAACACAGAAAGTATAACCTAAAATTCAACCATTTTACATCATGATATTTTTGAAATCTATCAACACTATTATTTTAGTAAAGATTTGACGAACATAACTGTGGACTCATCCGGCACATTGTAGAATATCTCCACCTTCTTGTCATCTAAGCCAATAAATGTGGTAGCTTCTACAACTTCCATTGGTGTCATTTCTTGCAAATTACTCAATAATCCAAAAAGGTTAATTCTCTTTTGACCTATCTCCACATCTCGTAAAAATGATTTCTTCATATCCATCATGATTGAAGTAAACTTCTTTTCAACATCAATCAAAGTTGTCAATGCAGTGGCCAGCGCACTAAGCTCTTCATTTTCAATTTCCCTTCTTCTCTTACGATCTCCTCGACCACTTGATTGCCCAATCGCTCGAGTTGAGCTAATAGCATCATCATTTCTTTTCAGCCTCATTCTTATCACCTTCTTCATCGTCTTCGAGCCCCTTGACCATACTTGCACTGGCACGATCCTTGGCGTAAATCTCACAGAGCTTGTCATAAAGAGGAAACAGTTTACAAAATAGAGCAGCGACTCTATCTTTTCCCTGGAGCATATCTTACAATTATATATCAATCAAATGAAAGAAATAACACTAATAGCAAAAACAATGATTAATAGCTACTGTTAACAAATTAAATAAAAGAAAATACCTGAGCCCATCCCATAAAGACTTCCTTCTTACCAGTTACCATTTTTGTAGCATCATCCCAACCAAAACCACTAAGTTGTTTCTGAATTTCAAGAATATATCCCATTTGTCTCTTAAAAATCTTAATTTTGGATTCAATATGTGGCTTACCCTTCAATCCACAATAAGGAATCGCTCATTCATTTTCTTTTCAATATATGTCTGATAACCCGTCCTATAGCTTGTGTCACACTTCCAATTTGAATTCTGCATCTTAAGTAGAATGTCAACAGCAAGGGCATTCTCCTCCAATGAAGTCCATATTCTCTTATTTTTTCCTCGATCTCGAATCTCATCACCCATATTAGTTATTATATATCTGTCATACAATGGTGGCAAACAATACCAAAATATCTTTGTAAGACAAGTATATTTTATAACTAATTAATCAAATTATTGATACGGACAACTCTGCAACAAACAACAATTATCAAACAACAATAACTCTATTTTATATCAATTAGAAATAAGTAGAAGCTATCAGTTTCCATACTCAAAATCATGTATGTGCTTGAAAACTATGCAACAAAAAAACTCATGTTTGTAGTTCAACATAAAAGCTAGTCCTAAAAGACTAAAAATTGAAAAACCAACTAAAATAAGAAACTATCCATGAACTAATGTAGACCATTACTAATGTCTCCTGGCCAAGAATGCATCATACATATCTTGAGTTAATGTGTTTCTAAAGTTAGTCCATTCTTCAGATGCCTCACAATTTTGAATGTAGTCTCCATCATCTTCAATTTCATCATTCTCTCCTTCCTCTTCCATATATGCATCTAAAATAGCTTCCATTGGATCAACACTCATTTGTTAGCGAATAAGGTTATGAATATACACACAAGCCAATATTATATCTAATTTGAGTGCTGAGAGGGTACTTGGTGCCTTTGGCAAGAACTTACCACCGTACTTTCAACAAACCAAAAGCTCGTTCAATCACATTTCTAGCTGAAGCATGCCTCATATTGAACAACTCTTCCTTAGAGCGTGGTTGCTCCAACCCCCTTCTCCATTCATGATAAATTGTTCTTCTATAAGGTACAAGGAATCCATCACAAAGTTAATATCCTACATCCCCTAGATAATAATTACCTAGGTGAAAAAGTGAAAAACTAATGTGTTAAGCTAGATTATTGGTCATTGTTGCTCCATTAAAAATTCTTTACACATAAGAAATTGATTTCTGACCTCTAGCCACTTTTAATCCATTATTTCTATATAAAGCACTTCGAAGTACTCTTCCATCGGAAACTGAACCCTCCCAACCAGCCAAAACATATATAAATTGCATATCCGATGCACAAGCTCCTAAAGCATTTGTTGATGAGATGGTATTTTTTCTTGACCTATAACGTGATTTATCTATCGCTGGCACATTTACATCAATCAAAGTCCCATCAATAGCACCTATACAATTCTATAAAAAGGGGTGTGATTAATAAAGTTAAAAATCGATATGTGTTTTCTACCTATTAATAAAAAGTACAAGGTTTACCTTGAACCCTTTTCATCTTTCATTTGTGCTATTCTCGAGAATCGGTTCAGGTTTCTTGAGGAGCAAACTCGAAAGTTTTAACACAACTTTTAACACATTATTAAAATGTCTACTTATAGTTTCTCCTGACCGTTGAAAATCATATTTTATTTCCCTATTCTTCTCCTCAAATGCAAGTAGATGCGAAAATATAACAATCATTTCTTCCACTACCATGTTCTTAGTATCTCTTAATCCTCCAACTTCACGAACCAATGAAATGAAGATATTAAACGTGCGACGATCCATCCTAAGTTGCTCCATGCAAGAAATATCACTCTCCACTATCATTCCATCTAAATGTGCTAATCTATGGATAGGATTATGCAGACTAGTTGCTTAGACATCCTAATTCTTAGTCTTCTTCTAAAAATGAGGATTATCCTAATCAAAATCAGCATTATTACTCTTCTAATTTTTCTTCGCTTCATAGCAAACCAAAAAAAAATAAAGTCCTCAGTCGATTGTTGAAGACGCGCCATAACTACATAAATCATAGCATAAGTAGATGATAAGTCACAAAACCATTCAATCAATTCTACTTAAGACCAAGAATAAGTGCTCAATAGATTCAATTCTACTACAACAAAAAGGACAAGAGTCATCATCAACGATACCAGCAACCTTCAGGTTGTCACGAGTTTTCAGCCTATTAAGCATGGCTAACCAGAAGATGAAGCGAGTTTTTGGAGTAGATAATCTATTCCAGACCAAACTAGCCCATTTGACAGGAGGAGAAGGAACTCTGAGACTATCATATACAGAGCTAACGTTATACTGCACTGCACTCAACCATTGACTGACCACCCCCTTAACTTTGCATAATTTTTAAAATGCCCAGCTTGCAGTGACAGGAGGATTAAAAATCAGCCAATTTCCACCTTTAGTATACACTCGATGAACCCAACGAACCCAAACAGATTCTTGAAGACTGCTAATATGCCAAGCAATCTTGCCAATGGCAGCAAGGTTCCAAATTTCAAGATTACGAATACCCAAACCTCCTTTTTTTAGGCTTACAAAGAGAATCCCACTTCACATTACCAGGCTTAGAATCAATCCCATCATAATGCCAAAAAAAAGATCTACAAATACTGTTAACTTGTTTGATAACCTTCTTCGGGAGGAGAAAAATCTGCCACCAGTAGGTTGTCACACTCATAAGCACATAACTCACTAATTGTAGCCTAGCGGCGTAGGATAGATGTTGACCTTGCCAGCCACGAATTTTGCTAGTCATTTTATCAACCAATTTCTCACAATCAAAAGCGGAAATACTCCTAAAATTAAGAGGAACACCCAGATAACGGAATGTAAGCTTTCTAAGAGGCAAATTAATCTGCCTAAGAATATCAAATTGATGCTCCTTACTAAGACCAGCAAGGTAGATGGCTGACTTGGAGGAATTAGCATGGAGACCAGAGGCATCAGCAAAAGATTCAAGCCCTTTGAACATAATATGAATGGATGTAAGGTCAGTCTTAGCAAATAACATCAAATCATCAGCGAAACATAAATGGGTGACCTTGTTAAGCTTACATCTCAGGTGAAACATAAAAGACTCATCTTGACTGGTGCACTTCAAAATAGGAGAGAGATATTCCATCCCCAAAACAAACAAAAGAGGATACATAGGGTCACCTTGTGTTAAACCTCTTTTAGCCTTCAAGAACTTAAGAGGGGACCCATTCACAATAAGAGCAAAGGTTGTAGAAGTCAGACAAGTAACAATAATTTTCACAAAATGATATGGGAAACCCAAAGCAACAAGCATGTCTATAATGAAATCCCAGTCCATAGTGTCGTAGGCCTTCCTAAGATCCACTTTAATCAGACAGCTGGGGGAGTAATCTTTCCTGGAGTAATGGCGAATCATATCTTGACACAACAAGATATTATGGATAATACTTCTACCAGAGACAAAAGCTCCTTGATTTTGACTAATCAAGTGAGGCAAAACTGTAGCAAGCCTAGAGCAAAAAAGTTTGGATATACACTTATAAATGGTATGGCAACAAGCAATAGGCCTAAAATCACCAAGGGTTGTAGGACAAGAAACTTTAGGCACAAGAGTTATAGCCGTGTTACTCCAGGCTTGAAGAAGCTTAACATTTCGAAAAAAATGTTGTATAGCTGCAACAATATCCTTACCAACAATAGACCAAGCTTCTTTATAGAACTTACTATTATAGCCATCCAAACCTGGGGCTTTCCCATCCGAAATACTCCACATCGCCTCTTTAATTTCTTGATGGGTAAATTGTAAAGTAAGCTGTGATCTCAATTCATCAGTAAGAATAGGGCCAGAGTTGATAATAGACATATTAATAAGCTTCCTATTATTCATAGAGCAATAAAGGATATCAGAATAAAAGGCCAGAAAAGCTTGCTGCATCAGACAGGGGTCACTAACCAAGTTCCCATCAATATGAAGAATGTTGGTGGAATTAGCAATACGTCGTTGCCTCAACCTCCAATGAAAAATTTGAGTATTATCATCTCCATATTGGAGCCATTGAAGCTTAGCAATCTGCTGAATGTATGAAGAATAATCCTCTTTAACTTGTTTAAGATAAAATGCAGCAGCAACTTCACGAGAAATAATAAAAGGATCACAGGGAGAGTCATACATTTCAGCCGGGATCAATTTCAAATGAGTCTCAGCTTCATCAAGAACAACTTGAATAGGAACCTTGTGGAAAGCAGATTTCAACTTATGTTTGAGAATTAAGCTTTTGTTGAATTTGAAAGCATAAAAACCCTTCTATTGGTTGCCAAACCTCCTCAACCACCATTATTATTATTATTATTATTATTATTATTATTATTATTATTATTATTATTATTATTATTATTATTATTATTATTATTATTATTAATATTATTATTATTATTATTATTATTATTATTATTATTATTATTATTATTATTATTATTATTATTATTATTGTAGGTATTATTAATTATTATTTCCCATTAATAATAATAATAATAATAATAATAATAATAATAATAATTAACAATACTAACTTATTATTGAATTAATTAATTAAATAATAAATATATATTATAAAATATTTAATAAATAATAATAATAATAATAATAATAATAATAATAATAATAATTATTATTATTATTATTATTATTATTATTATTATTATTATTATTATTATTATTATTTTTATTTTTATTATTATTATTATTATTATTATTATTATTATTATTATTATTATTATTATTATTATTATTATTATTATTATTACTAATATTAATTAATTACTTAATTAATAAAATAATTAATAAATAAATATATAAATAATAACTTTAATAATATAAATAATGTAATAATAATTAAAAATATATTTTAATAAATTAATTAATTAATTAATTAATAATAATATATAAATGATTATTTAATATTCCTTCCTTCATTTTGTTTGTCCATTTTAAGTTTGTGCAATTTAAAAGAGAGAAATTTAAATTAGATTTTTGAAGTATATATTAAAGATAAAATATATTCATGTGAGATCTTGTTAGATTTGTCTTGATGTAAATTTTTTTTATATATAATTTTTATAATTTTTTATGATGCGTACCTAAAGATATTAAGGCTTAAAATTTGCTAAAAAATGCGTGCGAAAGTTAAAGTGGACAAATAAAAAGGAACGGAGGAAGTAATTATAATAATATTAATAAAATTATTATTAATTAATTATTTAATTAATTAATTAAATAATATTAAAATTTATTAATTAATTTCTTAATTGGATACTTATAATAATAATAATAATAATAATAATAATAATAATAATAATAATAATAATAATAATAATAATAATAATAATAATAATAATAATAATAATAATAATAGTAATAGTAATAATAATAATAATAATAATAATAATAATAATAATAATAATAGCTTTATGAAATCAAATCAGATCAGATCAGATCAGACTAGATCAGATCAGATTAGATCAGACCAGATCAGAAAGATTCAGATCTGATCAGACTGAATCAGATCCAATCAGATCAGACGAAGAAAACTAACCCTAATTATGGGGTTTTCTCTCTCGTTTTGATATAAGAATTCTTTGTAATAAAACAAGAAATTGCAAATATATTCAATAACATTATACATATGTTAAGTATTTACTCTTCGAATGGGTGAAGCAATTCTTAGAATTGAGTTAGCACATAACGATGTATTTGCATCTTACTTTTGTGAGTTAAATCAAAAGCTTTCACCTCCCCAATTGGCCGACCACGTGAATTGAATAAATGACTAGACAAATTTGCATCATCATCATCATCGCGGCGTTGTCGATTGAAAATTTTTTCCACGCCTTCTAAATATCTTGAGCAAAAGGAACAGTTTCCTCAAGAATATAACCCTCGACAATAGAACCCTCTTGTTGAGTTTTATTTCTCACTATGTATTAAGATGGGATAGGTAACTTTTGAAAATTAGCTTAACAGTTAAATATATTAATTGAATAATTAATGAGTGAAAAATAAGTGTGCAAAAATCAAAGGACGCAAACCTTTCAATTGGATACATCCATCTGTAATGAACTGGTCCTCCTAACTTTACCTCCTTCACGAGATGAATTAACAAATGAACGCTAATAGTAAAAAAGGAGGATGAAATTCAATCTCCATTTGACATAAAGCTTGAACTATCTTGGATTGTAAAGCATCAAGGTCATTTGGATTGATATCTTTGGCACATAAAGACTAAAAAAATGAAAAGAGATCATCGATAAGATCAACCACTGTTGAAGCTTGTGATGTTTTCAACGCTATTGGGAGAATATCTTGCATCAAAATGTGGTTGTCATGGTTCTTCAGATTAATCAATCTTTTATTTTTCATGCTCACACATCTGGAAATATTCGACCCATATCCATCTGGAAATCTAAGTTCTGCCAATACACGTAAAAATGTAACCTCATCCTCTACTGACATGCAATATGTGGGTATACGCATGTCGATGACTTCACCTTCATCATTACATTCAAGCCAAAGTATGGCTTCACATTCTTACTCTCAACATATGAGCGAGCATATTCATCATCTTTACATTTTCCATTTTCATTCATCAAAGTTCTAAGTACATTATCACACACATTTTTCTCTATATGCATGACATCTAAATTATGACGAAGTATTATGCTCCCAATAAGGAAGGTCAAAAAATGTGCTCATCTGAGTCCAAATAATTTAAGAATCATTGACATCATTATCATCCATGGATCGTTGATTCCGTTTCCTTATTGAATTTTTAATTTTCCATGTTTATGCTTTAAAAGTAGTAGCTCTCTTTAGACATCTGAACCATTTAAATCTGAAGAGGAATTTCCATGTTCTTCACTCCCATCAAACAAATTCGCTTGAAATCTAATGGATGATTACTAGGTAACCATTTACGATGCCCAACATAACATATCCTATTCCCTACCCGTATAGATGGAGTTGAGTAATTACAATCTAGGCAAGTTTTATAACCCTTTGTACTCTATGCTGATAACATGGCATATGCTAGAAAATCATTAATAATCCACATTAAAGCTGCTTGAAGTTTAAATGTTTCACCAGTGTAAGAATCAAATGCATTAACACCTTTCCACAATAATTTCAACTCATGTATCAAAGGAGACATATAAATATCAATGTTTTTCCCTGGTCCGTCCTTCCCCAAAATGATAATTGAAAGAATAAATGAAGATAGCTTCATACACAACCATGGAGGCTAATTATAAGGAATCAAAACTATGGGCCATGTAGTACATGTTGTGTTCATGAGACGATAAGAATTGAATACATCACTAGCAAGACCAAGCCTAACACTTCGAGCATCTTTGGCAAAATCGTGGTATAAGTTATCAAAATTCTTCCATGCTAGTGCATCTGCTAGATGTCTTAGATTTCCATCATTAATTCTACATTCATCGTGCCACGTCATGTCTTTCGAAATCTTAGATGACACATACATCCTTTTTAATCTATGAATTAACGGAAAATATCTTATCACCTTTATTGGAACTTTACCCTTGTCATTTTCACTCTTCCATCTTGAAGTGGAACATTTAGACAACAATCTTTCTCCACCATCTCACCCCAATATAATCTACAATTGTTGGGACAAATATGGATCTTTTCATACCCTAAACCCAAATCCATGATCATCTTCTTTGCTTGGTAATACGAAGAACGAAAATTTTTTATTTGAGGAAATGCATCAAGTAAAAGATCGATCAACATTGAGAAGAATTTATCGGGCCACTTAAACATGCAGTTAAGATGAAAAAGATGCAATAGGAATGATAACTTTAAAAAGGAAGTGCAACCTTCATAAAGAGGTTATGTTGAAGATTCTCGTAGCCCATTATATTTAACTTCTTCAAAGGAAGAGTCGACATTGGGCTCTTGAGAAAGGTCTTCACCGAAATCAAGAATATTAGACTCCTCAATTGTTTCATTGGCTCTACTATCATCGTCATGTTCGCTAACCAAGTCAGGAACACCAGGAATATTTATGTAACACCCCGAAATTTTTCGGATAAATATTTTACTTACTAATGTCATTTGAAATATTTTAAAAATTACAATAGTTATATTATAAGGTTACACCTTTTGCATGAAAAATGGCTGACTTGTGTAATTTCAACCCAAACCTTTAGCCCAAAACCTTAAACTAATAAAAAAAATAAAAAAAAAATAAAATAAAGTAAGGGGAGTTGTAGAGGGGGTCATGGCAAGGGGAGGTGAAGGTGAGGGGTTTATGCATTCAAATTTTTATAACATCTAATTGGTAATTCGAATGTTAATGGGATTTTTTTAAAATCTTTCCTTAACTTATTTTTTTACCATAATTCACATAAAAAATCAAGCAAACCCACCCTTTCTCTTCCCCCAATTTCAACCATCACCTCCAACATTCCACTATTGAATTTTTTTTCATCTTTTACCACATTCAAGTAAGGGTTCATCTTTAATTTATGTTTTTTTTATATATATATATATATAGTTAAGCATATTTTTGTATCTTATCATGACTAATTTATATACTCAAGAAATTTGAAAATATGAATTATATGTGATGTTTTATATTTTGTTTGTATTGTTCTTGATTGTAGTATAGATTATTATGAATAGGTTTAATCCATGGAATTTTGATGTAAATTGTGACATTTTGTTTTTGTTTTATGAATATTGTGTATGTAAATCATGATGAGATTCTTATTAATTATGTGTTGTGGTAGTAAGATTATGCACATAGAAATTTCAGATTTGATTATGAAAAAATTTATGTAGATTGAAAGTTTTGTGAATTGAGAAAAAAACAATTGGCATAATGGTGTAGTAATTAACGTAAGTGTGTTTTTTAATGAATGAAATTGTTTTGGATTGATAGTTTAATTATAAAGGATTATGGGCAGCAAGTCTTAGTGTGGTATATCAAGAAATTTGAGGGAGTTTTGCAACAATCCCATAAGTAGTCTAAATTAGCGGAAAAAGTGACCTTTTGGACACTTTTTGGCCTTAAAATATGTTAAAAATATTTAGGGTACTTTAATTATTATGAAATTTGGTACACGGGGGTTTTGATACCTTCTAAACGCAATGGTGAAGTCGAAATTTCAATTTGACAATCCTAACATACTGTTTTGGACAGATTCTCAAATCCGAACTATAATTTAATAATGTGATTATATGAAGTGTATAAGATGACTTTGTGATTGATATAGGATGACTTGAGATGATGTGTATGTAGTGGTTTGTGATATAAGATAGCATGAATGTGTGCTTATCCAAGTATATACAATTAAATCATTTAGGATCTTGATTTGTGACTTGAAGTTGATAAGTACGTTTAGAATTGCTTGTCTTTAAAGGTATGTACACGTAGTAAAATACTATATCACGTTGATTGTTTTATTGTGGAAATGGATGTAGTATATAAAGATGATAGTATGTTCTCTTAAGTAAGATTTCAATAATTTTATAAGTAGAGGTAGTGTGTCGTCACTAACTTCATAAGTGGACGTAGTATGACGTCAATTAGTGAATTGTTTTACTCGCGGTATATGCGGGCATTATCAGCCACCGCAGAGGTTTGCATACTTAACCATATGCACCGAATTATGACGTGTTGTCTATGGTAGAGACTTACTTAAGGTTTAGCTCCCCCTAACGTATTGTTCTCACACTTGGAGTTTGGGTTGTTTTCGCAGTATGGCAGGTTTGTTCCGGCCGTATGGCTGGGTAGTTACAATAGTATGACTAACTAACTTATTTATAAGTAAATTATTTAGAAACGATGAATTTGACATTAATCAAAAAGTAACTAAGATAACTATGATGGATCAAGCATATAAGAAATGTTATTTCTTTGATGTATGCTTTAATCTGTATGGTATTTTGCTGACGTGTATCTTTGATATTAACGATCCTGCGATGATGTTGTTCCTCTTGGGGTTAACAACTAGCAGTTAGTTAAGTTGCAGGTCGGGGAGTGAGATTCCATTGTGAAGAATAAAAATTTGCTTAAGTATGGGAGCTTCAACCTTTAACCTTTCTTTTTGATTCCTTAAACATTTTTTGGTTTAGAGGCATCAATGCTCTCGAGTTGTATTTCATTTACGGTTAATTAAGGCTTCATACTATTTTACTTTAATTTCCGCTGCTAGACGGTAAATTTTAATATACATTTTAGTTTACTATTCCAATATAACATCCTTGATTAACTCGATTTCTAATTTTATTTAAATATATTTCTTTTATCGAACCGAGTTTTTACGAGATGTTACAATTTACCCCTAAAGCATCTCGAAGTAACCCCGATATATCATCTTGAGTTTTGACTTATGAATCATTAAAAACTTCAAAAGGAATCCCTATTTGATTGCTAACATTTTCTGCGACACTCAAAGGTCCATGAAAAATCCACTCCTTGTATTCCTTATATAAGCCTCTAAACAAAATGTGTCTTTCAACATCTTCTAATGGAAGGAGTTACTTTCTATTTACTTGACACGTATTACATGGGCATATAATCTTTTCATTTTGTAACCCTTTCTTTGCAAAGCCTTTAATATAAGCTTTAGTGTTTCTTGGTTTATCTATCCAACTCTTATCTATATGTTGAGGCATCCTAATAATTAAAGGAACTATATATAGTTAATATTATGCAAACAAATTCCATTACACATATGAGTCATGCAGTACATTTACCAAAAAAAAAACAAGGAGATAATTAAATTTTACCCTATAATAAGGCAAATAAAACAAAGGAAAGAGCAACCAAAAATGAAGAGCGTAAAGGTTTTCAACCTGCTATAGTTGGCGCTCGCTTTCCCCCATATAGAAACTAAGATGGTGTATGTGTTGATGGCTATATTATTGGAATTAATGTCAACCACCTTGATGTGTTCATGACAATATGTAGGTAAGCTTCCTTTTATTTCAGTGTTCTATCTCCATTTTGCAACATAACATCTAAGAACTCGTCTTATATTATGAGCTTTCATGAATTCATAGTTCATTCAATAATCTCTAAACACAGTCAAATACATCGTCTAATCTAAGCCTAAAAAACTATGAACCCTTCTATTCAAGCTCATATGTTCTGTTGAGCAGAGGACAATAAAAATATCATTACCTAAACCTTGAACATGATAATTGACAATTTACCTGACAAATAGTCCCAATTATCAACAATGAAATAACATGAACTCAAAGTCAAGCGCAATTATACCCTACAATCAATCTCAAACAACAATTGAAGAAAATAAAAATCTTAGACAAGCTTTATTATACCATTTTCAAATCCCAAGTCAAATAATATTAACAAGCTAAATAATAATAAAAATAAATAAATTTTTCGAGAATAACAATTTATAGTTTTAATAAATCATAGCTAATAATGTTGTTGTATGATATTTTAAGCGAATAGTAAATCATCAAGGCACCAACATCCCAATTAATAACAAGGACATCAACTACATAAAAGCTTAAATGCATACTAGTTTTCCTAGTCTCCGACACAACTAAAATTAAAATCAAAATCAATCTCAAGAACAAAAATCCAATGGCAGAATTGACATGATTAAGCAATTGACGAATTGTACCTGATTTTGGGAGTTTGTTGAAGTAGAGTAGCCCAATTATGCCTCAGGAACAATAAAATCAGATCGTTTTACAGATGATCGTACATGAGTAATTGTGGATGATGAATTATGCAAATTGTATTGATCGAGAAGTGGAGGTAATTCGCTTTATTTAAAAATGACGAAATAAAATCAGATAGAATACTTTATTTACAGATGACGAAATAAAATCAGATGAAATAAAATCAGAGCTGTTACGAACTATAAAATCTTGTTCCCGTTCTTCTGTACAAAACTACAAACTGTTCTTTTACAAATAATCTAATTTTGTAAAAATAATCTGATTTTTACAATAAAATCAGAGTTGTAACGGACATGTAGATTTGTACAAACTGTTCCCGTAATCCAGCAATTGATTAGGAACTAAAATCAGAGCAAATTGTAATTTACAAATCATGAATTGCAGATGATGAATTAAGAGAATAACCTGCTGGTTTCCAGATTAAAATGCAACGTGAATTGTTTGCAGATCAATTTGAACGCAGCCTTTGAATGAAGAAGAAGAAGATGAAGAAGGAGAAGAAGAAGGCATGAAGAACAGAGTTTGCAGATGTATATCTAGCGGTTTGCAGATGAAAGAGTAATTTAATTGAGAAAGAATCTCATGCTTTAAGTTCTTAATCCCAGGAATATCTGAGTCGGTTTGCAGATGAATATTATACCGCATGAATTTTGAGCATATTTGAGAGTAATTTTCATTTCTTAAATATCCCGCTTTACTATCCTAAAAATTACGCTTTAATTTTTCTCAAGAAATTTGAGCAGTTATATTTTAATTATGTAAGTGTAATTGTATAAAATCATTGGTGTTGTTTTCACCATCATCGTTATCATCGTCACTGCTAGACGTCTGGATTTCCAGATTATAATCCTAAGTCCTTTTACGAACACAGTGACTGATCTCATATTCCTTTTTTGACGGAATAAAACCTTTCTGATAAAAGTCATAGTACAACATCCTTATCCTGTCAATCATATCTCGCGGTGAATGACTCTATCTGATACAGGCTTTGTCACAATCGTCATAGCCGTCTTTCAGATCTCGACAAATCGCCCTTACGGTTTGCCCCGATGAATCGCAATGAATTTCGTCATAGATCTTCTCCCTAATATCATTTCACGGATAACATCTCGGTGAAGTCTTTACTAACACATAGCTCTAAACTCCAAGCCTCGCGTAGTAGTTCACATCTTGTTTATGACCATTTTGAGCGTTCCATTTGTAACATCCTATTATATACCATTTAAATAAATAATTATTTAATATATATTTAGTCGATTAAAAATATAAAAGTACATAATTAAAAATATAAAAGTACGTGTATTTTAATTCGTCATTTTTTAAACTTTTGTTATGGGTGCGTTTCGTCGCGTAACGTTTTTGCTCGTACAATTAAATCAAACCATTGATTAAATTAAAATGAAAAAAAATAAAATGGGTGGATATACCAAGGGTTGGCCGGTTGTAAGGGCATAGTAGAGGAGTTCATGTAACTCCTCCCTAAATGCATTTTATTATGGGCAATTAACTTAGGAATTAAAGTTTAGAAATTATGGGGCATTTAACCTTGCATATGAATGGTTTGTTGGAGGCTAAAAATTCAGAAAATTTCCTTCACAATTCCATCTCATTCAACCAAATGAGAGAAAAAGGGAGAAAAAGAGAAAAAAAAAAAGTTCAAGGGTTGATTTTGGTGTGCAAGTGTTCATAATCCTAGCCTTTTGATCTTTGATTGGTAAGTTTTTGTAATTCATAAACCTTTGACAAAATTTCAATTTGTTTAAAGGATTATGTTCTTACTTTTTTTTATTTGATTGACATAGACAAAAATAATACCGATGAAATATGTTTTAGTTGATATGTGAATTTTGGTTCATGGTTTGATATGATGTTTGAAATCTTTTATATATATAATATTAATTTACAAATACGCTTTATATGATTGGATTTAATAAAAAAAATGTGTGATGTGAAGATTTAGAAAATAAAGTTATATGTGTGTTCATGATATTGTTGAGTATTTAGAGCATGTAGGACAATATCCAAAGGCTTAAAGCATATAACTAAGCAAAAACGTAACAATGAGAGTGATTTAGAGCTTGCTCGACCATGATAGCGCTCGTTCGAGCACTTCAGTGAAGCATTTTCAGTTTAATTTCTGAGCTTTTGTTTGATGGTCTGGGCATATGCTCGTTCGAGCACCATATGTGCTCATTCGTGCAATCTTAGAATAGTGCATCTGTTCGTAGATCAAAACTTCATTTCATGGAGTTTTGTGTTGTTATGAACTAATGTTTTACTTGATATAATTAGCAAATGGATTTGGATGAATCATTGCTACTTTACTCTATAAATAAGAGTTGGTGCTTGAAATCATTTACACTTTTTGATGACATCTTGGAATATAGTTTATGTTCCATCTTTCTCTCAATCTCTTGAAACATAAAAGAGAGTTATAAACTCTTTTATTGTTTTCTGGTTTTAATCTCTACATAAACACATTATCATTTAGTTCAATCGGTTCGTACTAACCGGTTGATGTGATTGATTGTATCTTATTGTGAATTTCCGGTCTCATAAACCAAGTACCTTTGTGGGGGAAATATCACAAAAGGAAAGCTTGTAGTCGCCTTCAATCTATATCAAGATTTTTAGTGACGCCATCGTCGCAAATAATCTTCTCTGCGGTGTTTTTCATTTCATGGTTCATTCAAAGCAAGGAGTCCATTGCCATATACAAAGGTTCCTCATTATTATTTCTAACAGATATATGGTTGTTAATCATCGTAGAAGCAATTTTGATGTTTTTGATTTCAAGGGATTTTGTTGTGATTATACATCTATAAATAGATATGAAATATGAATTTATAAATAAAAGCATGAAAACGGAGTCAAAAAAATATATTTTCTGTCTTGATGAGATTATTTATAATTATTATTTGATTTAATTTAATTGATATTTGGGTGATAACGTATATACGTTTTGTTACGATTTTTGCATCGTTGTTGGATTCCGATGAATTGATGAATGAGATTAAAGGAATTAAAAATATATATATATATAAATACGTAACTGGTCTTTTGGACAGCATCTTTTGTCTCGGGAAGCGCGCTTTATGCCTTCATGGTTCGGGTGTGTTTCGTTTCGTTGTTGTACTCCCGATTGAATAAAAAATTGATTAAAAATAGTAAACGAGTGTTAAATATTATGAAATTTGGTACCCAAGGTAATTGATACCTTCCGGACACAGTGGTAATGTCGGATTTTCTGTTTGAAATTTGTAAACTTTTCAAAATGGGATGTAAAGTTACTGGTTATGTTTGGAATTAAGGAACATTGAGTTTTATTGGTTTAATCATCTTATATTATGAAGTATAGTAGTGCCTTGATGGCATAGAATGGATTCGATGTGTGAACATGTACTAATAGTGATTGTTGTGTGTGTGTTTGTTTTTAGGACATTGGTTCATTAGAGGTTGAAGTACCGCATGTGTGGTGATTGTGTATTGGATTGTCGTGCTATTAAAGTACACACTTAGACCATACTTATGTAATTGGTTATGTAAGCATTAGTTGGCTTTGTTCATGGATTTTGCCATTTCAACCCCCGACCATGGTTTCGTTTGAGTGTTAGAGCATGGGTGTTACTCTTTGACTTGCAGTTCCATTTCTTTTATTTGACACAAGTAGGATTCTAGGCGATCCTCTTTCGGGAACGCGAAGCGCACTTGGACTCGTGGTGCCACCATAGATGTCGAGCAAACACAAATAACCCTTTTGTGAGGTTTGATTGAGCCTTCTACATATGATACATACGTGTTTTTGAGATGTTTGATGTGTAGCGCACTAGGCATGACTTTAGGGACCTGGGCATTGTATGGATTTAGCTGCTAGTTTGGATCGGACCTATCCTCATTCTTTCTTACCCCCTTGTTAGCCAATGCAATATTATACCCAACTTTCTTTCATATCTCATTTGACCTTCCACTTTCTTTCTTATCCCTTCAACTTTTCACCTTCCTTCACCTTCACCTTCACCATATCCCTTTTGTAGTATACTAGTTGGCTTGGTTGATGGTATGTCGGTGGTTGGTTTATCACACTTGGCATGAGTCTTAAGCTTGTCTTTGAATTTTGATTTTTTTTCTTGAGGTCACCACTTGTATATACCATGGTGATATTTCGATTTTAGGTTTAGTTGTATCTATTTAGTTGGTATCGTATGGCTCTAGCTAAGAGCCCTTTGGTTTCACTACTCGCTTTTGGTAGTGTAGTGTTTGTTTTTATATCATTTGAAAAAGAAAGAAAATAGAAGAAAAAAATATATAGATAGAAAAAAAAAAAAAAAAACAAAGAGAAAAAAAAGAAAAAAAGAAAAAAAAAAGATGTCAAAAATTTGTATTGAAAAATATTAGTAGTTAATAAATGCCAAGTTGTGTGAAATCATGGGTCATTTTGGTTTGATTTGGGTTAATTAGCCAGTTATGCTACCCCTTTTTTTCTTTGTAACTATAACCTTCCTTATCCTTACTCTGTTTCACCTCACTTTAGCCTTTACCATTTCAACTCTTTTAGGTTGATCTACCTACTTCTAGTGAAGTCTTGGCCCTTGAGTCCCCAAGTACCGAGGTGCGAAACACGGATACATCTTTGTGTTAGAGGCTCGCATTACATTTGAGTCATAGGTTGAGCGAGACTGATGCCTAAACACATTTGAGAGTGGTTGTTATTTGGATCGCACATAGCTAAAGTGAGGTTTGCTCGCCTCTTTGTGATTGGCTTGGGAGTTTTGGTTGTTTGGTGTGTCTTATGTGGGCCAATTAGGGGCTAGCTCGGGAGCCTCAAGTTGTCACTTCAAATTAATGAAGCTATGAGCCCAAGAGTGTATTTGTGTCTTTTTGTGCTTTCTAAGCCTTTGGTCGGGTTTTTGATGTTCGTTTTTGCAAAGCCATCTTATCAATGCAAGTGTGTTCATCATTTATGCCATTGGGATGTATTTTGCTTGCGTGTGCTATGATCTTGCGAGATTTCATGTTGGTTGCTTTCTTGCTCTTCTTGCTTGAGGACAATCAACATCTTGGTTAGGGGGAGTTGATAAACCCTATTTTGATCCCTTTTATGCATGATAATTGTTATGTTTCTTTGCGGTTTTTGTTACATCTCAATCCATTTTCTTGGGTTTACACCCCTTTTCGAGGAAAACATGTGTTTGTTCTTGATTTTGTAGGTTTTTTTTCTTTTCTTCGAGGAAAGGTGTGTTAAGCACGATGCTCCCTAATCCCTCGGAGATTTTGAGGAAGAATGAATTAAAACTGAGGAAGAAATAAGGGTAAGAGATAAAAAAGGAGTCAAACTCGAGCAAAGCAAGAAGTATCATTCATGAAAAGTCAACTTAAGTGCCAATGGAGGTCAACACACTCGGATTTTGGTAGACATTTTGTTGAAAGGTAAAATTTGGGTTAGTAAGCTTCGAATCGACTGTTCAAATGTCGAATTTGGAGTTCTAACGAAGAAGTTATGATATTTCCAAAATGACAAAAATTGATGAACATGAGCTTCAAAGAAAGCAAGTTGAACGATCAATCGTTCCACATGGAACGACCATACGTTCCTTGCACTGAAGCAAAGCAAGAGCATTAAAGCTAGCAGAAAAACGTTACCCACTAATTTTGAACACGCGACCTGCAGCACGAATGTAAAGCCTTTGACAAACTAAGACAACACTTTTTTTGTGATATGTTTTAACGCCCAATTGATTTAACAGATATTCCCAAGCCTATTGTTTAATGAATTAAAGGCTTAAAGCTACAAAGCAGCACAACAGCAGCGAGGAAAGCAACAGCATCTTATTTTTTTCCTTCTAATTTCCCCTTTTTATTTTTATAAACCCTAACTTTCTTTCTTTAATTTTTCTTGTGTTAAATTTAATTTCTTTATCCAAAACTTTATTTTTTTATGGTTTATTTTTGTTAGATTTCTTAATTCTATCCATTGATAGCATTTATCTCAACGTGACAAGCTATTTCCATGGAGTATTGTTGATGAATATTTATTGGGTTTTTGTTATTCTTAAATCTTTCTTATATTTTATGGAAATCTCGACCTCTCTATTTTTATTATTTTTAATTTTAATAGTTAGTTTTTGTTAGTTTATGATTGTTATAAATTGCTTTTGGTTAATTGTTCTTGTTTTTGTTCATATTCATGCCATTGGTGTTTAAGACTTTAGTTTATATGTTAATAATGGTTTTGATGTTGATAATGATTATTGATGTTATGATTATGATTATGATTAGTGAGTAGTTAGTTAGGGGTTGGGGTTAGCTTAACCCATTGAGATGGATGAATGGTAGTTGATCCTTGTTTATTATTGGGTTGAATGAAGGCTTGATTGGTGGTTGCTTTTTACATCAATTAATGGGTTGTCAAGATTGATTTCATGGCACCAACGAGGGTTGGGTACCGAGATTCATCTAACCTTCTATTCATGGAAAAGGTTGGGAACAAGGGGCCAACGAGGGTTGGACCTTGTAACCACCCATCGATTCAAGTGCTATGCCCTTTGCTTACGAGAGTAGGAAGGTAATGGTAGAGCGGATGTCTTTTGCCCTTGGCCATCACCTTCGCTCATGAGTGAGGTAGGTGAAGATTAATGAGGTTTCCCTAAGCTCGATCATGGAAAGGGTAACTTACCTCCATCGCGATCCGCTCCCCTTAAATCAACCCGAGACCAACCAAGGCTATGCTACTAGCTCAACCATCGAGATGTGAGGTAAATCCCAACCCATTTGTAATCATTTATTTAATCACCTTTTAATTCCTTGTTTTAGTTTATAATTATCAAACCCCTTTTAATCCTGACTAATTGCAAGAAAAATTGCATACCCTTGCTCTTTGTGTTCGACCAGTATGTGCTACTACACCGTGCAGTTGCGGTAACTCACATGTTGAGATAAATTTGTGTGAACAAGTTTTTGGCGCCCCTTGGCACTTGAAGATACATGTTTGGCCTATTCCCGTTCGGCCTTGGAAAACTCTATTAGGAGTTTTTATTTTAATACCGCAAGCGCACGGGTGTTGTAGTACGATTACGGGTCAAACCACGACGAGGCTTTATTTCTAGAGTAATTTAGTTAATCAAATGCTATAAAACAACTAAATAACGATGAGTATGAACTACACTACGTTTGCAAAGATACGAAATGACTTGATACAATAAGACAAAAGTGTACTAATATACATAGGAGTAGACAATTAAGTTTAATGGTGGTTATGTTATCTAGGTTCAGGTGAAGAGTTAACTATTCCTTTTCCGGATACTAATCAACTAATCGTGGATTGAATAACGTTCTTTCTTAATCTCAACTTTCATACTTTTGATTAATTCAACTATCAACAAGACCAATTAACCACCAACTCTCAACTTTCGTACTTTTGCAAGGCGATAAAAGGATTTAACTTGTTTTGCACTTAAGACTAATCCAAAATTCTACCTCAACTTTCATATTTTGGATTGTGAAAAGCATAAAAGACTTTAACTTAAGTGGATTCTCACATATTCAATCATCCTTAGATAAAAACAACTAACAAATTCCTCAATAAACTAATCTATATGCATATTAGGGTTCATACCAAGCCCTAGAAAGAAAACTACTCACTAATTATGTCCATGAAAGCAGTTAATTTATTAAACAAACATAAACAACAATAATAAACATAATTAAAAGATTAGAGAAAAGTAAAATACCTTAAAAATGGAAACTTGATGAATAACGAAACCAAAGTCTTGATGAATAACAATAACCATAAACTTCAAATTACATCAACACAAAGTACTAAAATTAAAGGCTTAGATTAAGAGAGTAATTAACTAAAGCATCAAGTGATTAAGGGTGCTAAACTAAATTATCTAGATGCATAAAATAAAAATGGATCCCTCCCCCCTAAGAGAAACCAATAGCACTTATAGCGCCCAGTCTCGACCGTATCAGAGCAATTTCGGTCGAATTTGGCTAGTCTCAACCAAAGCCCATATTAGCTTCGATCGAGCTTCGTCCAGCAAGGTCCAGTTTCTTTCCTTCAGCAGGCTTCGACCGAATTTGCAACAGTCTCAACCGAATGCACATGGTCTCGACCGAATGTGATTAGTTTTGACTGAAACTTGATCAAAATGCATCAGAATGTAGCTCGCAATATAGCTTCGACCGAAACCAAAAAAGTCTCGATCGAATTGGTCTAATCTCCACCGAATGTAAGTGAATCGCTCGAAACTTGGGTCATCAACCATCAGAATATTTCTTTGAACTTGGCTTCGACTGAAACTAAAACAGCCCGGCAACTTGTATTTAGCTTAGATTCAATCGAAGCTTTCATAGTCTAGCCCGAGATCATACATGGGACATTTAAACACCTTGAATACTTAATCAAACGACCCTCAAACTTCTCTCAACTTCGATGAAAACTTTCACGAGCTACGGAATTGATCTCAAGCATGCAATGATCTATCAAAACATGTGATTATTCATCAATGAAGCTTAGTAAACATGGTTGATGATCGAGATGGCTTGAAACTTGCTTGAATACACTCGAAAATGGAATGATAAAGCAGAAAAGGTCAAATAACAGCCCATGAACTTACATTAGCAAACTATGATCACATTTAACCTCAAAATGCTAACTAAAGACCTTGATACACAACAAGGAAGGCGCAATAAGTGTAACATACTACACTTATCAAACTCTTACCTGATTGGTTGCTATAAGGCACATGATTGCTTTGGTTGTAGACTTGGTTGAAGTTTTCTTAGCTGGGGTTGGAATTGAAAGGAGGTCTAAAGGGTTGGTTGTTGTAGGAACTTTGATATGCATACCCTTGGATTTTCCCACCATAAATCACTATTGCTACACAATCAAGTTGTACCCATACCCATCATAATTCATGACCGGAGCCCCTTCTTGATTGCACCCCTCCCCCCCCCATAGTTTACAGCCGCCACATGTTCAGAATTTGAGCCCCCACAATATGATGTGTCATGATTAATGTCGTCGCAAATCTTGCAAGAGAAGAACTTTTCATTCGTTGATGACACATTTGAACTACCTTGAGCCAACTTGAGCTTAGAAAATTTCTTATCCATGATTGTCTCAATCTTTGCACCGATGGTGTCTAAGTATCTCGTGTCAATCATGCCCCTAGGTAGTCCTCTACCCCTTACTCCTCCCCAAGAGCTATTCGTAGCAACTTCTTCGATCTATGCTTTGACTTGGTTGCACAGGATCTTAGAAAGTTGACCACCAACCGCTGAGTCTAGAAGTGCTTTTCTAGATTGTTGAAACCATCATAGAAGAATGTGTTGAGATGGTTCTCCTTGTACTCCTGGTGAGGGCATACTCTAATCATTCTCTTGAACTGACTCCTAAGTAGCACTTTAGTTCTCATCATCCTCTTAAGTAAATGACTGTGATTTTCTTGTGCCAATCTTGTGTTCAAACTGTAGGATAGAACCTCTTTAAGAAAGATGTCTTCAATTAGGCTCATGTGGTGATGGAGTTCGGCTTGATCCACTTGTACCAATCCTTAGCATCGCCGATTAGACTCAGGTGAAAGAGGTGCATTCGGACATAGTCCGGGCTATTGGGGCATGGAGGGATGAGACCACATATGTCAGAGAATGCCTCCAAGTGTTGGAGAGGGCATTCGTCCTTTAAACCGCAAAAAGGGGTCTCCTTCACCATCCGGGTGAATTGTGGGTGTATTTGGTATGGAGCTACAGATGTGGGTAGCACGACACCCCCTTGGAATTCTTGGGAACCGAGAGTCTCAAATTGGCCAAACAATTGTTTGTCTTCGGCCATTGGTTGTGTAAGAGGGTCGGGAGTGGTTGGTTGTAACTGAATTGGACGTAGAGCTTGTCTTCTCAATCTTTGGATCTCAGGATTGTAAGGAACGAGCTGTAGCTGTGCTCTACGAGTGCCATAATGCATGCAAACAACACTACAAACCAAGCGTAAGAACTGACAAGCAAGAATATAAAATAATAAACTAAAAAAGCAAAAATGAACTACATCAAGAACAAAATCTAAACATAACGCCTTGTCCCCAACAACGGCACCATTTTGATAGCGGGTTTTCGCAGTCGTTGTTGCTAGAGCCGAATCAAACAATATTTATAAACACCCTAATACAACTACAACTAGTGTAATGGTAAGCGGGGATCGAACCACAAGGACAAGAGAAGCTAGACTCTAAACTTGATGTAGAAAGTTTATTTAGTAGGTTGGTTTTTTAACTAACTAATGACACGAATGATAAAAAAAGAATGAAAACGATATAAATCAAGGAAAGTCCAGCGGGGATAGATTAGGTCCACCCAAGAAAGGTCGATTTAGACAAAAGATAAGCTAGGTCAAGGGAGATTAAACAATAACCAATCATGACACTCAAGATTACGAGAGGAAGTTGACCCCATGTAATAACCATTATTTTAAAACAACTTAATTATAGTACTAATTAAGTTAGATTGGGATTCGAATTAAGTCAATCCGATTGATATTATTTTAGAGAAGATAATTTGTCTTATTATTTATGTCGACTCGTATATAAAGTTTTCTTTATTTTATTTAAAGTGACGCTTAAATAAAGTAAAATTATGAGACTATTTTATTTTACCTACGATATTTATTTTAGTCATACGGATATTTTAATATGAGATAAAATATATGATTCCGGGTCTTAAGTGGTATTATTATCTATTGAGAAGTGACAAGTGGAGAGTTTGATACATAAGAGTGTATGTATAATTAAGTTAAGGGTTTGATAACACATATAATGATATGTGTCATCTAGGTTATGATTTATGAAATTTTGATGACTAGTAGTTATAGGAAAAGCAAACAAAGGAAATAGAAGCCTTTGTACGCAGGAAAACGAATTTTTTCTTCTATACCTCTTTTAATCTTTTCATTTAAAAATTGATATTTCTGGTTTGAAAATTTCGAACAGTTTTGTTAATTTTTAGCTTTTGGTGTCTGGATATGATTTGTAGAGCTCTGAGTTGCGATCGCGTAGCCACTTGAATCGCCCCATTTGGATTCCGTATGAGTGAGCTATGCTTGTTTTAGTAACGAGGTGTCCTGAAACTATTACGAGATTTGTAATTTGGGATCAAGAGCTATGGAAATTGGGTAATCTTTTAATCTGATTTTTGGGCTCATCTAAGCTTTTTATTGGGTTTATTAAATGGATTAAAGTGTAGGTTCGAGTTTGTTTGGGTTGGGAGAAAACCAAATTGAAGAGGAAGTTATCCATGGTTACTTTCTTGGAGTTGTCTTCTTTCATTTTTCAAACCCACAAAAATACATACATATGGTTTTCTTCTTAAAGCTTTTCTTGGAGTTGCTATTTAAGGTAGAACTCTAACCAATGATCCTCTTTAAAACATTTAAAAGTTGTGGTATAACTTGATATAAAGTCCAAATGGAAGCTTTGATCAAGTTATATCATAATGTTGTGATTTTGATTGCAATGTTTGACTAAAGTTGTTCAAGCAAACCTATTTTGATATCAAGTATTTGATTGAGTTTAATTCTAAGTTTGAGCTTCATTATTGATTGGGATTGATGTGTTGTTGAATTTGGATTTAGTTTTGTATTTATTTTACTGTGTGTGAATTATTGTGTGTGAATATGAATTCAAAGTTGGGATAATGATGTTGTTCGAATGTGCCAAATCGCGCCCCGCGATTGGGAAATTTTCAGTTTTTCAGTCAGTTCTTGTTTTGGCCATATCTTCTTTGTTCGGACTTAGAATGAGGCATATGACCAGTCGTTACGATTGCACGAATGTCTAAAATAACCTTCAATTGGAATTTCTTCAAAATGTTTTGTGGAATTTTAAGTAATCAACAATTCAGCTCATTAATTTTCAATATAAAAGAAACTTTGGTAAAACAATTTTGAAGAAAGGTAGTCTGGTCAGACCCTTATAAGGGACTGCTACTACTCATCGACAACGTCGCTTTAAGGAGTCGGGTCCAGTCCACAGCTATCTACTAGAAGGGTTCCTCGATGATATCGTTTCCTGAAGCATGACAAAATCACAACATCACCTAAGAGCGTTCGATACTACTATACTAACATATAACTCATTACATCTCCTCCTACGACTGCAGCTTAAACCAAGATTCAATTCTAACATTTCTAATCATTCAACAATTGTGCATGTTCTAACTCAAACCTCAAATATGTCATCAATAAGATTTTATAACCGCAAACTACACTTGTTTACATTCTAAAATTGATCACACTCTTCAATCATTCATCAACATCCATAAACCTCCTTTATATGCCTAATTAACACCAAGTAGACATCAAGCACACAATCAATGTACCTATGAGTCACATAATTCATATCAGAACACCAATTGTCTAATATTTCATCATTTACAATGTTTCCTCAACAAAGCCTATAACCATCGTCATTTATCGCATCTCTAAAATTTGTATCAACAATCATTATTCTCCAAATTATATATGTACTTAACCACAAAGATATCTATCCTACAATCAATAATACTCAAAAAGAATCTATCAGTTCATCCAAGAATGTCAAAATACCCAATATTTTACCATCAAGACGCATTTCTCAACAGAATCCATGAATCACAATTTTCCACTTGTATAATACCAATCAACACTAATCTCATTCCTTTAATTACAACAAGTCTATAAATTCAACCTTGAAATCAATTTCTAACTCATGGTTGATGAGATTTTTAATAGGATGTATCAAAAAAATACAAGAAATAATATAGAAGAAGATTATATGTATAGAATCTTTGTACCTCCAATTAAAAAAAATCAAGCGGCAAAGCAAGGAGGTGTATTGTTGTTGTGTTTTGAAAATTCCCAAAATACTTGAAGGTTCATGAATTGCAATGTTGTTGTTTGATCTTCAAGAAATCAGGGAAAGGAGAAGGAAGAGGTATGATGTTTATCTCGAAAATTCAAAGAACAAGATTGGTTGATGTTGTTGAGTTCATGCTTGTTTCGAAACATCTCAAGATAGAACTGGAAGGTAGTGTCGCAGGTTCAGAGAAGAGGTGGAGGAAGATGCGCCCTAATTTTTGAATTTAGGTTTAAGATGAAGAGAGTTAGGGAAATGGGGAAGGAAAGAATTGAGAAGATGGGGAATAGTACTCATGAGAAGAGGCAACCTGATTTTTAAGGCAAGGAAAACATTTAAATAAAAAAATAAAAGAAATACTAAAAGGGATTGAAAATTAAATAATAATTGAAAAAAAGGAAAAAAAAAAAAAAGAAAGAAAGAATAAATAAAATTAAAAGAAGTATATCTTATAGACCCAATTATTTATTTCGTTATCTTAGCTTACAGTTATTTATTCAACTCGACCCAAAATAATTCTCGTGCTAATAGTTATTTTAAATTCCTCTTTTCTAAAATATTAATTTCTCAAATGTTATAAGCAAAGTCAATTTTGCAGAAATGGAGGTAGGATGCCCTTTCCCTCCTGAATAGGTTGACCTGCACTGCAGTCAAAGTTGATAGGAGGCAAGGCTTCACCCAAAAGATTGGAGGGTTGTATCGGTAGGGGTGCCCCTCAGTAATAGGCACCATGACCCAGATATTCTTATCCAAGTAGTCTTCATAGTCATCCAGCTTAGGGTGAATGGCTGTCACATCCTTGTTAGGACGGAAGGATAGGAATGGAGGTCAAGTCCTAGTTTGGAGCTTATAGAGAGACCTCCACAACACCATGGTCATGGGGTAATGCATGTACTTGCAAAACCAAATAAAATACACTATCTTTCTCGTCGATTGGGGTGCTAGCTGGTTCAGGGACACTCCATACAACACAAGGTGTCGAGGAAGGGGTGGAGAGGGAATCTCACCCCACAATGGAAGTGATAAATGTTCACGAGAATGTACACGTCTGTAATACTAGTCTCCGATAGCATGAAGTTATGTGCCTTCATGTCAGGGTACTCCAAGCGGCATCAATACCCCTTGTTGGAGTCCATGTTAGTGTAATCTTCGAGGAAAAAAGGGGCCTTACCCTTCCTCATTATGTTGAGCACATCCTGGCTCAACGCAGATTGCATCATCCAGTGACAGTCAGGATCCCGACCCTCCATTTTGTCGTACAAAGGTTTTGTCCTTGCGAACGATATCGTCACCTGGAAAGGGGTCCGCCCAGAATAGATTGGGTCAATGGTGGCGCATCCAAGTAGGGGGGAGGAAAGTCTATGTATAAAGCTCAGGACCATTCAAAGGGAACTTATATTTCTCTTCGTCACATATATTCTTTTCGAAGTCATGCTTAAGTGTAACCGTGATGGCGTGGATGACTACTGAAACAGTCGCATTATTAATGAGATTTCATTAGTCGTTTTTAACGCCTAATTTTTTTATATATATTTGTTCGTTACTAATTATAATTTAATTAGTGATGGTAGTAATTTGAAAATTTTCTACAGTGATTAGAAACTTGTTAGTTCGTAATGTAGTTATAAACCGTAACAAGTAACGTAAACTTTGGAAGTAAAACTTCAAGTTGAGCAACTACCCATAACATTTCGAGAAAATTATAATACTTACCCGAAGACTTTATTTAACCATGATGGGAATAATTAAATATTTCATACATGTATACAAGTGATTTTAAACATCAAAATACAAGTTACAAAACTTGTTACATGTACAATAATTTTTACCCAAACTTTAAACTATCTTAGATAAAGTTTTCCAACACTATAATAGACCAAATAAAAGACCAAAATCACCCCCAAACAGCCCCAAACAACCAGCTACCTTTGCTGTCCCCAATCCTCCTTTTAGCCCTTTGTACACTTACATACACAAGCTACAAACTGTACCCAAGAACTCCTTTTGTTCTAATCTATGTTGGGCATCATTACATGCATGCAAAGACAAAAAATAAGGGCAACACAATCTGAATTTTCTGCCTTAAAACAGCCCCCCATCTTCTCCATTTCACTCATAAATTTTCACTTCATACATTCACAAACTCATTCAAACAACGTCTCTCAAAAACCTCTACAAGTCTTACATGCTTTCTACTTTAAAATATCACCAAAAACACTTCAAAAACAAGAAAAATGACCACTCAAATGCTTCAATAGCTGCTACCTAGATTTTAAAACCATGATACACACACTAGTAGAAAAAAGCTCATTTGCTGCGATTTTTTTAGCCAAGATATGCTGCGGTTTTGACCTGTAGCACTTGTGCTAGCAGCAGATGCCCATTATTAAATGTTACGGATTAAAATCGCAGCATAAAACACCACTGTATGCTGCAGTTCTAGATGAACCGCAACGTATAGACTTTTTTTTTCTTTTTTTTGTTTTATTAAAATAATCCAATGCATAATACTAATATATACATTATAATTATTATGCTAATAATCTTTCAATAATTCCCCAATCATCACCAAAATTTCCTCATATAACTCCAGGATCGAAGATAAATTTAAATAAACATATAAATAATATATACACAATTGCGAAAATTTATATATTACAATCTAACAATAATTTAATTATATATATATATATATATATATATATATATATATATATATATATATATATATATATATATATATATATATATATATATATATATATATATATATATATATGTATATATATATATATATATATATATGTATATATATATATATATATATATATATATATATATATATATATATATATATATATATATATATATATATATGTATATATATATATATATATATATATATATATATATATATATATATATATATATATATATATGTGTATATATATATATATATATATATATATATATATATATATATATATATATATATATGTATATATATGTATATATATATATATATATATATATATATATATATATATATATATATATATATATATATATATGTATATATATGTATATATATATATATATATATATATATATAATATATATATATATATATATATATATATATATATATATATATATATATATATATATATGTATGTATATATATATATATATATATATATATATATATATATATATATATATATATATATATATATATATATATATATGTATGTATATATATATATATATATATATATATATATATATATATATATATATATATATATATATATATATATATATATATATATACACACAATTAAAAGTCAAAAATCTAAACTAATTACTCTACCATACGCATAAATTAGATAGATACACTGCAATTTTGTCCTTCAATTCACCCATTTCCTCTTTTGTTAAAGTACGTGATTGCCTTGAAGTGTCGTTTAAAACCTAAATAATATAATATAAAAAAGTATAAATTAGATTGTTTAAATAATATTAAACATATAACTTATTTTAACAACGTAAAATCCATACCGTATCAATATTTTCTACTCCAACATTCTTGATGGTTTATAAGATATCGTCCATAAATTTAACCGTGTAGTAGCCGCAATCAATACCATTATCATGCCGAAAGCACTAAGAGATAATAGAATAAATTAAATTAAGAAAGTATCAAGTAATAATTAATTGAAAAAATCCTAAAAGCGCAACTGGGCACGTAAATTCAAGCATATGCCTATTTTTTCAAGTCTAACCATTTCAAAATAATAATATATACTAATAAGTGTTGTGTGACACGTTTCATGACAAACAAATCATGTTTGAACTACTATAAGGGTGTTAGTGCCATAAAAACATAAAAAACCTTAAAAACACAACTTGGAATGTAATTTCAAGCATACGCCTAGTTTTTCAATTCTAACCATTTCAAAAAAATAATATATAATAATTAAGGTTGTATGCCAACTTTCATGCCAAACAAATCAAGTTAGAACTACTTTAAAGGTGTTAGTGCCATAAAAGCTTAAAAAAAACCTTAAAACGCAACTTGGAACATAATTTCAAGCACATGGCTAGTTTTTTATTCTAACCATTTCAAAACAATAATATATACTAACAAGTTTTGTGTGCCAAGTTTAATGCCAAACAAATCAAGTTTGAACTACTTTAAGAGTGTTAGTGCCATAAAAGCTTAAAAAAACTTTAAAATGCAACTTAGAACGTAATTCCAAGCACATGCCTAGTTTTTCAATTCTAACCATTTCAAAAAACGAATATATACTAATTAGAGTTTGTGCCTAGTTTTATGCCAAACAAATCAAGTTTGAACTACTTTAAGGGTGTTAGTGCCATAAAAGCTTAAAAAACCTTAAAAATGCAACTTGGAACATAATTTAAAACACATGCCTAGTTTTTCAATTCTAACCATTTCAAAACAATAAAATATACTAATTAGTGTTGTGTAACAAGTTTCACGCCAAACAAATCAAGGTTGAACTACTTTAAGGGTGTTAGTGCCATAAAAGCTTAAAAAACCTTAAAAATGCAACATGGAATGTAATTTTAAGCACATGCCTAGTTTTTCAATTATAACCATTTTAAAACAATAATATATACAAATTACTGTTGTGTGCCGAGTTTCATGCCAAACAAATCTAGTTTGAACTACTTTAAGGGTGTTAGTGCCATAAAAACTTAAAAAACCTTTAAAATGCAACTTGGAACGTAATTTTAAGCACATGCCTAGTTTGTCAATTCTAACCATTTCAAAAAAGAATATATACTAATTAGTGTTTTGTGCCTAGCTTCATGCCAAACAAATCAAGTTTGAACTACTTTAAGGGTGTTAGTGCAATAAAAGCTTAAAAAACCTTAAAAACGCAACTTGGAACATAATTTAAAACACATGCCTAGTTTTTCAATTCTAACCATTTCAAAACAATAAAATATATGAATTAGTGTTGTGTAACGAGTTTCACGAACAAATCAAGGTTGAATTACTTTAAGGGTGTTAGTGCTATAAAAGCTTAAAAAACCTTTAAAACGGAACATGGAATGTAATTTTAAGCACATGCCTAGTTTTTCAACTATAACCATTTTAAAACAATAATATATACAAATTACTGTTGTGTGCCGAGTTTCATGCCAAACAAATCTACTTTGAACTACTTTAAGGGTGTTAGTGCCATAAAAGCTTAAAAAACCTTTAAAATGCAACTTGGAACGTAATTTCAAGCACATGACTAGTTTTTCAATTCTAACCATTTCAAAAAAATATTATATATTAATTAGTGTTGTGTGCCGAGTTTGATGCCAAAAAAAATCAAGTTTGAACTCTTTTAAGGGTGTTAGTGCCATAAAAGCTTAAAAAATCTTAAAAATGCAACTTGGAACATAATTTCAAGCACATGCCTAATTTTCCAATTCTAACCATTTCAAAACAATAATATACACTAATTAGTGTTCTGTGCCGAGTTTCATACTAAACAAATTAAGTTTGAACTACTTTTAGGGTGTTAGTGCCATAAAAGTTTAAAATACCTTTAAAACACAACTTGGAACGTAATTTCAAGCACATGCTTAGTTTTTCAATCCTAACTATTTCAAAATAAGAATATATACTAATTAGTGTTGTGTGCCGTGTTTCATGCCAAACAAATCAAGTTTGAACTACTTTAAGGGTATTAGTGCCATAAAAGTTTAAAATACCTTAAAAACGCAACTTGGAACGTAATGTCAAGCACATGCCTAGTTTTTCAATTCTAACCATTTCAAAACAATAATATATACTAGTTAGTGTTGTGTGGCGAGTTTCATGCCAAACAAATCAAATTTGAACTACTTTAAGGGTGTTAGTGCCATAAAAGCTTAAAAAACCTTAAAAACGCAACTTAGAACCTAATTTCAAGCACATGCCTAGTTTTTCAATTCTAACCATTTCAAAAAAATAATATAGACTAATTAGTGTTGTGTACCTTTACTTATTTCTATTTCGGATATGTGGCTCTCAAAATTGTGTTGTGTTGACCCTTTTAGGTTTTTATGATAACTTCACTTTAAATTGTGTTGAACCTTTTCGATTTAAGGAACAAGTGGGGAGTTAGTTACTTCACTTGCTACGGTTGCTCCTTTATAAAAGAAGTGACTTTTCCCCAAACAGTTTCAGAGAGCATAAGTGTCCATACAGTTGAGATAAAATAAGACAAATATTTTGTTCTTACAATTTGCCAATTAACTTGTTATATTTTGCTTATGCAACTTCGTAGTTTATATCCTTTTTTGAATATGGCCTTGTAAAGGGTTTTTGAGTGTTTTTGTTTGTTGTAACTAGACTTAGGGAAGTCTAGGGGAGAAGAGAAAGCTTCAAGTGAAACGTGAGAAAGAGAAGGAGAAGGAGAAAGAGAAGGAGAAGGAGAAGAGAAAGAGAAGTAGGCCTAGAATTATTTATTGTTTTATGTAATTGTAATTGATTGCCTAAAACATAGTAAGAGAATTTTGAAATCCCGGGGGGGTCGTGGTTTTCCCTTCTTATTAGGCCAAGAAGGTTTCCACGTAAAATCGTTGTCTCCTTTTGTCTTTTTCATTTTAAGCTTAAGTTTTATTTTCATATTAAATTCCGCAAAAACAGGGCTAAAATTCTTAAACTTACAATACAACAATTCCCCCACCCCCCCCCCCCCCCCCCCCTCTTGTTGCATTCGCCCATCTCTAAGTATTTTTACATGCTGCAACGTATGGGGAAAATTATAGGTATTATCAATGTATGAAATAATATTAATGTAACTATCTATAACACTTAAATGAAATTGGTAAAATTTATAAAATTACGCATTCAACAAGGATTTGAATCTTGTGTTGCGATGTGGGCTTTGAGGTTGATGCAAAGAATTGAAGACGTAAACGATATTAGTCAAAGGACATATGACTAGGAGCATCCAATGCATACTACAAACGCAATATAAAAATCAACATATTAGAGAACATGTGAACTTAGATAAAAATCAAAAAATAAGTTCACTTTCAAAAATAAAACCTACTCTTAAATATATGGAGCCATAATGAATGTGTGTTTAGCTCCAATCGAATTTTTCAAAGCCTTCAGTAGGTGTGATCGATTTTGAGCCAATTGTTCCTTTTTCCTCAAGCCTTCCTTCATGTCGAGAGGTAGGAAGTCCAATAGATTTTGCCATAGCCATGTACTCAGCTATGAAGTTACCAATCTCATCGCTCACAGTGCCTTGAATCATACTTGATACTCCCGTCGGTTGTGCTGGATTCCTCACCTTGTTTTGTAAAACTCCCATGTGTCTTTCAAAAGGATAACACCACCTTAAAAAATTTAGACCTAGAAGCTTGATTTCATGAAGAGATGGACAATAACATAAACCATTATGTCAAAAAAAGAAGGTGAAAAATACAACTCAAACTTGCATAAAGTTATAATCACGTCGACTTGAAGAGCATCAAGTTTAAAGGTATCAAGCACTTTACTACAAATTGTGTTGAAGAACTAACATAGCTCGGTAATAGCATATCTCACATGTTTTGGCATTATTCCACGGATTGCAATTGGTAAGAACACTTTCATCATTACATGGCAATCATGAGATTTCATGCTTCCCAACTTCAACTCACCATTTAGGGTCACTAATCTTTTCAAGTTGGATGAGTACCCAGACAGAACCTTAATGCCATACAAAGACTCACAAAATGCCCACTTCTCTTCCTTGGACAATGTGTAGCAAGCTGGAGGCAAATAATTTTTATCATTACTCATCTTCTTACTGCCCTTTCCCTTGTTACTGCCACCTACTTCTTCACCGCTATTTCTTTTCTTGCTCAACTTAACCTGTGGCCACAACTCCGGACGAATACCCTTACATTCAAAATAATCTTGCACGGCCTTAACATCCTTCGACTTACCCGGAATGTTCATGAGCGTCCCAAGTATGGCATCACATATATTTTTCTCTATATGCATAACGTCAACACAATGCCTAACCTGTAGATCTCTCCAATATGGAAGCTTCCAAAAGATTGATTCTTTTTTCCATAGTCGGTCTTCACCCCCTTGCATTTGTCTTCTTTTAGAAAATACAGTTTCAACTCCCTTAACCTGTTCGTAAACCTCATAATCGGTCAACGGTCGACGAGCTACACGATCCTCAACCTACCTGTTGAACGTCTTTTTCTTCTTACGATATTTGTGATCTCGTGGGAGGAACTTTCGATGGTGCATGAATACATGCTTGCACTTAGAAATCCACGTGGATTCCATGTCATCGATACATATTGGGTATGCTTTCTTCCATTTGTTCTTATACCCTGATAAGTTTCCTTATGCCGGAAAATCATTGACGGTGCATAAAAGCATTGCACGTAATGTGAACTCTTCATTAGAATGTGCATCGAACACGGAAACCCCTTCATCCCACAACTTTCTCAAATCCTCAACGAGAGGTGGAAGATATACATCTAGGTCATTCCCAAGTTATTTAGGACCCGAGATTAGAAGCGAAAGCATAATGTACTTACACTTCATACACAACAAAGGAGGCAAATTATAGATAACTAACAGTACCGGCCAAGTACTATGTTGAGAACTAAGATTGTCGAATGGGTTCATTCCATCCGTACACAGTCTGAGCTTTAAATTACGATCTTCATCCCCAAATGTCTTATGCAACCTATTAATAGTCTTCCACTCCGGAGAATCAGCTGGATGTGTGAGCAAGTGATCTTTCTTCACCCTATCTGCATGCCACCTCAAATTTAACGCATTTTTTTTATAGAAAACAAGCGCTTGAATCTAGGTATTATTGGAAGATACCACAATACCTTAGCCGGGGGCCCTTTACCATCCCGAGCCCCTTTACGCTTGTAACGCGATAAGCCACACCTCGGACTCTCTTCTAAGTTTTCATTTTCATTCCTATACTATTGACAATCATTCGGACACGCATGAATCTTCTGGTACTCTAATCCGAAAGGACACATGAGCTTTTTTGCATAATATGTCGACTTTGGAAGTTCATTTCCATCAGGAAGCATCTCACCTAACACTTCTAATAACATTGTGAAACTAGTGTCACTCCAATTGAACTTTGATTTAATGTTGAAAATTGTCAAGAGGGCTGTTAGTTTGGTGAACTTTGTACATCCAGGGTACAAAGGCTTTTGAGAAGCCTTTGTCAACAAGTCAAAAACACGAAGACGTTTTCCTAACTCATCCTCGACCCCCTCCATCATCTCATCAACAAAATCTACATCCTCATCGACATTCTCTTCATCTGTCTCATACCAATTAACACGATCTACATCCTCATTGACATCCTCAACAACACTTTTTTCTTCGTAAACTCCCTCCTCACCATGCCAAAACCAAACATGATATTGAGGCCTAAACCGACGTCGAAGTATATGCTCCTTAAGGATGTCAACACTATTTACCTTTGATACATTGCCGCACTTGACACATGGGCAATAAAAACTAACTCCCTCGGTCCTAACTTGATGTTCGACGGCTATACTACAAAATTCTAATACCCCATCAACAAACTCTGACGATTCAATGCTACCATACATCCAAGAACAATCTTTTATCATCCTAAGTGTGATTAATTAAAAGCAAAATTAATAATCATTTTTAAACATATATACTTAACCCTAATTAACCCTAATTGACCCTATTTAACCCTACATTGTAATTAACCTAATTAACCTTCATATATATTATTTAAATTATTCAAATTATGTATATTCTTATTACAAAACATATATAAACTATTAAAAACCCAATTTTTTAACAAAATACACATAAATCAAAATAATTAACAAACTAATAATTACATAAACTTAAAAAAATGTAAAACCTAAAAACAACAACATACATAAGCTATGTAAAATCAAATTCAAATATACAAAGTAAAACAACTTTCAATCTACCCTAAAAATCCTAATTAATAAAAATTAGTAAATATCAAAAATAACACTTGATAGTTAAATAGAAATTACCTTGGTATTTAGTTGATAATAGTGGGTTCTACAATTGGGTTATGTAACCTACAATGAAAAACAAAAACAAAATTAGTATAGTGTGAAGAATACTCTGAAACTTGAAGAACATAAAGGTTGAAGAAAGTATACATTAAAGAACTTAAAGGTTGAAGAAGTAATGCACAAACTTGAAGGTTCACAAACAGCAGCAGCCGAAACAATGAAGCTTTAAGGATTTTCGTGGGTTTATGAAGATGGAAACTTGAAGCTTTGAAGAAATTTTGTGGTTTTGAAGAAGTAGTATAGCTTGAAGAAGAAGATGAAGAAGTAGTATAGCTTGAAAAAGATCAAGAAATTTCGTGGGTTTGTAGTTATAAAACAGTAGCTCATGAAATGAAGTATTTTCGTGGGAATGAAGAATAGAAAACCAGTATATACTTCCACTGCCTTACAAAAACACTTACAAAAAGACTATCTATATGAAGTTTATGAACATAAAAACTTCATAAACACATTATTCATTTTATTATACTTCATCCATACCATTTTGGAGCATTCTTACAAGGTATTCTCATTTCAAGTTTACAAACTTTGTTTTTACAACTTATACTAGAACAAGTGTATATAAAATGATTTTTGTATGAAATCTTTTCCATAAATCAAGTATGTTATAAAAATATATTTTATGACTAAAAAGAGGAAAAATTATCACTTGTATAAATCTATAAAAATCGGAAACCAAGAAAAAGTATTTCCAGAAACTTATAAATTTTGTTACATAAAGGATTTAAGTAAAATTATGGGACTTGATTACGTATGTTGCTCAACTTAATAAGTATACTCCAAATATGTTAAAATAATCACAAATGTTAGTTCAACAACCCCAATTAAGAAAAGTTAAGTACATGTTAGAAATCCAAAATTATTATTGATTTTTGGATGAATGCAATATGTTTAGTTGAAGAGTTGAAGTTGAGACTTGAAAGGCAAGGACTCGAAATTGGAACCACTTCTAAGAACGCATAGGAGCTTACGTGGGAGCTTACAGAATATTTATTTAGGCTTGGAGTCGAGGTATGTCACATGGCGGTGAGTTTTAAAGGATTTAAGAATAAGTTGGGAAAATTTGTGTATAAACTTGTTTTTAAAATAAAATTCCCAAAGAGAAGTTTTATGGAATAATTTATTACATGCATTGTTATTGTGAGCATCATACATGTTGATTTTATGAATTATAGTATATTTTAAGGCATGTTTAACAATACTTTGGGAAAGTAATTGTGATGGAAATCATTATATAGAACTTGGAAAATATTTGAAATGCATTTTAAAAGTAACTTCCAGTAGCTATATGTTAAGAAAAGCTCTTGAATACTTTTCTTGAAATTCATTCGTTAAAATGATATTTTAACAGATTTTAAGGTATTAAATACTCTTATTATGAAAAATGGTATTAGATAAACTCTTGATTATCAAAAATAATTAATAAAACTATATTATAATGTCTCCAACAAGATTTGGTCAGAATATAGTTAGTTTGAAAATTTTCATGATTTTTAAGTAATTGTTTATCGGTAAATTGTGAAATAGTAAAATATGAAATAATTACCAAATAAAGTTTTTTAGACAAATAATTTTATGAAATACTCATAGGGACAGTAACTAAGTATGGTTAAATTTTGGGAACGTTTGATGGACATTTAAGGACCTTAATAATTTTTACTCGATAATTAATAATCGGTAAGCTAGAAAACGGTAAAATATAAAATAAATACTAAATGACATCTTTTGGACATAAAAACTTTATGAGATACTTATATAAACAGTAGATACATGTTCAAAAATTCATATGGATTTTCGTGATCATATATGGACTTAAATAAATTCTATTTGTTTTATCAGAAATATAACGACATTAATTATTACAAATACCCCACACGGTTTTTAATGGTTGTTTAAAATTTTATACCCCTTAAAATAGTTCCTGAAAAATCATTGAGTTTTTATATTATTTTATTCGGACTCAAATAATTTTAAATCTATTTTATTTTATTTATCGATAAATTGTCTATACAAAATAATAAATTTACCATACATGACTTTTATAGGTTTAAATGGGCTAATTAACATGATATATGACGTCTGAAACTTTGATATAATTTTATGAAACTAATTATTAATTATTTACTAATTTATCAAATTAATAGAAATTGTTTATTTATTACAAGGTGTAATATTGGTATAAAAATAGACTTATATCAAAAAGTTATAATTGCATCAATAACCTACTGCCTCATAGTATAAAGTTAATTTAACTTAGATGGTTTATAATTTTCGGATTTAAGACATCATTTAAATAACCATAAATACCTAAATTGTCGAAAATAATCGTAAAATCGTTATAAATTGGTATAAACAATTATAATCTGGGACAACATTAAATTCATTATAATTAAGGTATTATAATGACTTAATTAATTTAGGCCTTGTTAGAGAATTAATATGTATTTTGTACATCAATTATTGATTTTATTACCGACAAAATTGTCGAGTATTTGAGAAAAGAGTGTTTTATGAATCTTTTATCATAATGATTTTATAAACTTATGAACTATATTCTGGTTATTTTGAATGAATAAACTCTTTTAAGTTATACTTTACTTAAGAAGGAATGAAAAGAAACATTTTAGTTGTTTTTCCTTGAAAAATCGTATTGAATTTTAACTACTTTTTATTTCGATGCATTTCCATACATGTTATTGATGCCCCAATATAATACAAAGGTGATGTTTGATGATATGATTATGCTAAAACATGTTTTACCCATGTGAGAAAGATTATGATTTAGTTTTGCTGTGTTGCAAATAAAATATGTTTATCATATGGAAAAAGCTGATGTTTTTTTGACTTTCAAATGCAATTGAAATTCCAAGAAATATATTGTATACAAAAATATTTTAGCCTAAATGGCGGGTACATATGCCACAACAAATGTTATGTGCATGATTAAACGGCTCACTAATGCTCAGCGCGTATTGTACACTATACCATTGGGTTACACTTGCTAGATATGTTGCAACCAGTAAACCGACTACCAACCGAGTCACAGGATGACTCACAAAGTACTCATGTAAACTTATATCATGAGTTTGAAAGTGATTTGGATCCATTAAGATCCTATGATTTATGATGAAAAATGAGAACTTGGAATTATTATAAAACCATTGAATTGAGTTTGAATGATAATATGATTTATCAAATGAAAAAGCATTTTTCAAAATGAATTTACTCAAATCAAAAAGTTTTAATAACTTGTTTGACGGACACTAGTGTGTTTATACTCGGCCTTTTTGCTGATATTATGCTTTGATGTTTTCCAATGGTTTTATTTTTAGAGTAAACCCCCATGGCACCTCGACAGAGAATTCATATGCGAGCGGAGGATGAACCCAAGTTGGAGTATGACTCTCTTTTGTTTAAATCTCTTTACTGTATTTGAGACACTATTAGTTCAGTTGTTTAGGTTTGGACTATTTTAAAGATGCAATTTGAACTTTGGACTTATTTCGATTTAGTTGTAATTTTCCTTTATTTTGAACAGTTAAGACTTTCGTTATCTTGCTTTGGTTTTGGTTCAAGTATTCTACTTGGACATTAGTTTAACCTTTAATTAACCCCTTAATTGTATTGGCAAAAGTAAGATTCCGCTTGATTAATACTAAATTCCAATTAGTGTTTGTCATTATAATTCGGGGCGGTTACAACTACAGAATCTTTTTCCACTACGCAAAAAGAAAGAACAGAGTAAAAATTAGAAAAAATCTAAATTGGCCAGGGAAGTTGAAAACTCATCCATGAAAGATGAAGACTCATCCAAGGAGGATGAATACTCATCCATGGACGATGCAGGTTCAATAATGGCAAAGGGGAGTCGTGGGTCAAGAGCAATTCTTCGATGTTTCTGACGAAGATGAGATCGTTCAGAGAAGCGAACTTCGTGTAGAAACCAAGAAAAATTGACTTCAACACCTAACGTCCATTAAGAAGCACCACCACTATGAATAAGTGCAAAGTTAAGAAGGAAGAAGACTTACGTTCTGACAAGAAAGGTGATACTAAGGAAGTCACTAGATCACCGAGGACCACTTGTAACGGTTGAGGATCTATCTTGACAAATGAAGATGAACGTGAAAAGGTTTTAAGAAAAACTTCGAAGGAAGTTGCAGAGAATTTGAAGAAAATTTGGAAGTTTGCAAATAAATTACTAGTAGAAAAAGTCTTATTTGTATTTTTGGTTTAAGGCTATTTATATCTTGTATTTGGGGTTACTATTAAGAGGTTTACAAATAACACATTATATGTATCTTTTGTAAACCAAACGATACAAATAATGGGTTATTTATATCGTTTGTTTGTAATTATTTGTATCGTTTGTTCCAAACAGAACAAACGACACAAATAATTGTTATTTGTATCGTTTGTTTGGAACAAACGATACAAATAATTTTTTTTTTTCAATATACAAAAAATAAAAAATTTCGCGTTCAGTTAATGGATTGGATCATGATGTATACTCAAAGTCAATGACCATATTATGCAGAATAACATATAGACTGATCATCAAAAATGTAAACTTAGAAGCTTAGAAGTTCAAGTAAGTCTTATCCTTCCTCTTAGCAAGCTCTACCATCGCGAAAACCCGTTTGCTAATCTAAAAAAGGGTGAATCAAGTATTATAAGTGAATTTAGACCAAGTTCACAAAACAGAGCACTATTATACACTGAAATAGCAGTTTACTTTAACAAAGTCCTACAAGGGTACTCATCTACATTTGAGATGGTTGCACTAAGAAATTAACTCTTTATACCAAAAAGGAATTTCAAATTAGTTTCATGAATGCATAAAGCTACATATCGTCTAAGCAAAAAATGGATATCACAAGCTACATGCAGCTGCTCAACAATGGGTTAAGAATTACACTCCCACACACTACACTCAAACTTTTTGGTCTGTAGTTGACATAGTTATGCCTCTAACAATAGCATTGCCAACACCATCAAATCAAACTCCAATACTCTTAATGCAAAATGGGTGCAAGTGAGGCTAAGATGCATGCAACAATCCATTGTTAGTTGAATGAGAGGGAAAATCAAGTGTCATTGTGTCATTGTGAAGAAAGAAACCTGAACATCAGCACAACACAACACAAGTTGCCCTTACACTATACCAATTGTCATTGTGTCTTACGAACAGAAACAACAGGTGCAGTAAAATATGATTTCTGCACAAAAAACTCCCACTGCTGAGGCATACAACAAGAAGACAGTAGGAGGGCAGAGGGATCATGGCAGCCAAGGATAAACAATCATTAAGCATAGATAGGAAAAAGGCATGAAAACAAAATAATTGGGCAAAAGGAGCAGCAAACAAAAACAGAAATTAAAATTATCAAACTATTGAAATTAATAAATGCAAGTATCAGATCAACCAACAGCACAACTAGAGGCTATCTTCAGCAACTTTGCATTCATCAGGATTAGAACAAAGTGCAACACGAAAAATAACAAGAAGAGCAGCACCAACGCAAATGTCCTTGCAGCTGGACGCTTTTTACCTTGCTATGAAATCTAAACTGGAGACAGTTAGTCAGATGAAGTGAGACTGTAAACTGCAAGAATGATCTTATGTTTTCAAACAAAATGTATAAAACAAACCTTCCTCAATGTTTCACAAACAACAATCATAACCCAAGTTGGCCAAACAGATACATCGACCAAATTGAATAAACCAACTACTGGAGCACACCATATAGCAAGAGTGACACCAGCAACAGTAAGTATGCATCCATGTTTCAGTCAACACAAAATAGCGCAGTGATTAACAAATTCCAAATACTATATCCTCATTTCTATCTATTAATAAGATATAATATTACAATTCTGCATCCAAAATAAGCATCTCACTTATCAAAGCCATAGATCCAACTTCTCCATCAGCATAGGGTAATGACTAGAGGTGTTCAATGGGCCAAGTCGAGATAATAAACCAACTACTGGAGCACAGCATATAGCAAGAGTTGTTTCTTTCCTTTTGCTATCCTTTCACTTAAACATGTCTACATCCATAGAAACAATTTTTTTACCAACTTTCAAACTATCAAATTATAAACATTAAAAAAAAGATTAAAAGCTTTGAACAACAGCATCAAACACAGCAATTGATTAATAATTAAACTTCAGAATTAAGACGAGTACTAGTATTCCTTAATTCTCTTCAATTTCAATTTAATTGATCTATGTTCTTCACTATTAAACATAATGAAGCCAACTCCTGTAGGCAGAGAAAGAATCATCATTATCCATTTGCCGAAAAGGAACCAAAACTCAATCAATTAGCTAAACTCCAAATCTTCTCAACTCCTAATAAATTCAAGAGCAGAAGAAATTAGAACCTTGGAGGATGAGGAAGATATTTACCAACAATGATGGTTGAGGACTTAGAGAATCTTGTCAGGGCTTTTACAAATGATGCATCCTATTCCTTGTCCTTGATTGTTGAACAAATTGCATCATGAACGAATACTTGAAAACCCTAAATCGCAAAAAGGAGAAAAAAGAAATTTGCAGTAGTACTGGATGCATAGTTATCAGAATCCCGATTCTGAGCTACGATTCTACGATTTTACGATCTAAAAATAGGCGACCGATCCGGATCGCAGGTAGAATCTTAATGTGGTAGAATCGTGCAATCCTACTTAGCTCAAGAATTTAAGTGGTATGATCATAACAAGATTCTACGATCCTACGATCCGATGATCCGTTCCTACATAGGTAGGTTTCAATAATAAAATATTCATATAATACAAATTTCACTTACGTATAAATTAATATTTAAAAAAACTATATCAATACCTTAATAAAATTCAAATTTTTCTTGATTCGATGTTGAAAAATAATTATTATAAGTATTTGTTTTTTCAAAACTTAATATATGAAGTCAAATAAATTTTTACTTACACCTTAAAACTTAAAAGAGAACAAACATAATTGATAATCAATAATCCAAAGCACATTAATATTTATTTGTAGGATCACACGATCCTACGATCCGATTCTACCAATTTCGATCCTACCCCCTTAACGATCCTAGGTAGAATCCCAATCCTAATAACCTCGACTAGATGAATGCTTCAAAACCCCTAATCGCAAAATTCATGAATTTGAAATGCAGCAGATCAAAAAAGAGAGGCATGTTGTGAAATTAAGCTGAAATTAAAGAGAGGGAGATCGAAATGTTGATTTAAGAAGAAATGAGATGTTGGGACTGCTGGGAGTTTATTGGATCTTGAGGTGTGTCAGGTATGCTTGGAAAATGGTATTTGTATCGTTTGTCTACAAACGATACTATCGTTTGTTCCAACAAACGATACTATCGTTTGTTCCAACAAACGATACATCTAACAAACGATACAAATAAAGCTTATTTGTATCATTTGTTAGAACAAACGATAAAAGTAAGGTTTATTTGTATCGTTTATTAAAACAAAAGATACAAATAGTGTTATTTGGTTCTTTGGTTTTAACAAAAGAAACAAATAGGGGGTTACAAATGACCTTTTTTTTACTAGTGAATGAAGTAAAACCTCATTTATGAGGAATCATTGGGTATATATACGAGGAAAGAATCCAAAAAGGCACAAGGGGTTATTTGGGAAAAATCAAAAAGAATGATTGTCCCGTCAGAAAATTCTGCCAGAAATCTTCTCTCTCATTGGTTAACCCAACAATCGCCACTTGGGCATTAAATGCACCAAGGGTGAATGCGGGACAAACACCTAGGGGCATTAAATGCACCCTAAAAAACACCACTTCGCCGCAGTGATTATGTAGAGTTAAGGGAAACGTGTCAGGTGAGATGATTTCCCATTGGGCAAGTGGGCATGTCACCTTCATTGTCAGAGTGTCACCAACTTCCATCCTAAAGACTTTGAAGGGAAGCCTCGTCAGGCAAGGAAAAACGAGCAAAAAGCCACATGGCACTCAAAGCATTTTCATTAAAGGCCACGTGGGTAACATCTTTCGGATGTGACATGTCCAAAAATTAGGGGTCCTGGAAAACTTACTTGGGGAATTTTTGAAAACATCACCTTAAGTGGCTTGATGACCCCTGGAAGGGAAACGTCTCCTGGAAGACCAACATCACTCTTGGGAGGGTAATACCTCCTGGAAGATCGTCAGCTCGCCTAGAGGGGTAACATCTCCTGGAAAGCTCGCCTAGAGGGGTAACATCTCCTGGAAAGATAGTCAGCACTCCTAGAGAGGTCACATCCCTTGGAAGATCGTCAGCACTTTTGGAAGGGTAACATCTCCTGGCTCAAAAACATCAAAATTCGAGGCTATCCAGACCCCTGGCTCCTAACATGAACCAGGGCCCTGGGGGCAAATTGTATATGTGGTATTACACCCCATATTCTAATGATGGGCCAGAGAAGACTAAGTGGTCCCGGGAACCCAACACACATCTGAGCTCAAGAAGATCACTCGCTTGATTAGGGTAAATCCGGAACAAAGGGAAGAGGGAGAAGGACGAGAGTTGGGGGAAGCCCATGCTTACCCAAACCATCAAGTCACCAAAGTCTACTTTAGCATAAAGTAGTCCACATAAAAGATATTATGGAAGATATTATAGAAGGGAAAATAATGCAAAGTTAGAGCATTGAATGCAAAGCTCTCTCTCATCTAAAGGACAGCCACACTATCCTTAAAAGGACAGCCACCCTACTGTGGTGTCCCCTAAAAGTCTACCAACACTCAAGTAAAAGTGAATCCAATTGGTCAACTCACTCCAAACCCTAGACAAACAATGATGATGACTACATGTCCCCTCTCACACTATAAATACTTTCAACAGTCTCATGAAGAAGGTACGCAACATTTCGTGCATAATGCTCACATAATATTACACAAAACTCACTCTATTCTCTCACTAAGAAGCCCCTGAGCAAATACTCTATTCTCATTAACAGAACTCCATTAAAAATCACTAAAAATACTACAAACACTCAGAATAATAGTTCTAAGTGAATTACTTGTTGCTCTTGATATCCTTGGAGGTATTAAGAACGGTTCATCTCCCACAAAGGACCTCACGTCTACTAAACTAAGTCCTAATTAATCCACCCTCTTAGAGAAGGCCACTGTGCCCCTAAGGAAAGGGGTTTTAGGCGATTATTACTTGACCAAGTACTGACTTGAGTGTCGGAGGAGGCCCCCGGAGATACACTCCGGGCCCTCTCTAACGTAGTCTTTGCCTGCAGTTTGAAGCACAACACTAGTGGAGCTAGATAGCAAGTTAAACGTCCAATCCAGCATCTTTCATCACTAGGAGTACAATCCCGTACTATACTCCATAATTAATTGGTCCTCGTAGAAATATGGGAACAATTATAATTTCAGTATTTTTAGTAATTAAAGTTAATGGATATTATTGAAATTTTAACAAGGAAATGTTAGAAGAGCTTTTTGCATAATTTAGGGGGATGTTAGAAGAATTTTTGTATAATCGCTTCTAGAAAAAAAACGTTGTAACGGTAAAATATTGGGTTATGTGTTATGTAACAGTCAACCCGGCATTTTAACCGTGAAAATTTATGCACCGTTATATAACGGGATTTAATGTCATGACAACCCTCCAACCCATTATATTATCCATGGACATGATCGAACAATTGCTTATCTTATTAACAGTAAACAAGAAGCCAACCAATATTCACTGAAGCAAGCCCCAAATGCTTAAGAAATCAATGAATCATCACCGAAAACAAGTTTGATGGAAAAGAAGGTAGATTCAGCTTGTAACACTACATCCTCCAATTAATTAACAACAAACACAACAACATTGGAGTACCTACCACTTAAACACCACCCTTCTCTAATAGAAATAAGTACATAATATCAGCCCTTTTTCTCTGGAAATCCCACAAAAAAAAAAAAAAAAGGGAACCCAGAAGTAACGTTTTTTTTTTGAGTGGCATTCCTACAGATAAAGCCAACCAAAAAGCAAACCAGTACTTAAACCCACAAATTCAGCTCAAACAACTACACCATCCATCATAAGTTCATAACCTAACCACTAAAATAGCCAATCGTCCCGGTCACTACTTTATATAATAAGAATAAGATAAGATTCAAGTATTTAAATTTCAATAGTAATTACTTGTGCGCACTACATGAATGAAACCACCTCTCTTCAAAGGACCATAATTAGAACAATTTTGTCCACCATCGTCATTTAAACCACATCACAAACAAAGAGAGCTTATGCCCACTCAAAACAAGGTATATATTAGCAATCAACTGCAGCTACGATTCATTTTAAACTTTCCAAGTACAATATGAAAACTCAAAAATAAAAGAGCTATTTATATTTTAAATACTAAACTTAAATAATTAGTAGAAAAGACCTTATTTGCTGCACATCGTTCCAAGCATTTATCAATTATCACATTAGACTAGGCCGCCGTAAAGTATATACTCTGCAATTAAGTCACCCAGTAGTTTCGATACCTCTTCACGCAGATTACATCCGATTTCGAAAGCTTCATCCCCACAAGGAGTTGGAAGACGATGAGCAAGTACTGAGCAAATCCTGCCATCTTTCCCAAATGCAACAATGGTCCGGAATACACGTTTAAAGAACCTTAAGAAGAACTTTTTACTGACATCATCATTATAGTACCATACATGTACTTTAAAGTTATATGAACTGTTTCTACAACAACTCTCAACTTCTTCAGCAGAAGCTAAGGAACAGGGTAGCACTTCCATATCAGAACAACTATGATCAAGGCGGATAAATGCCTCATACACATAACTAGAAACGTTGTATGGATAATCAAAATAGAGAAGAACATTCTTCCCCCTAAGATTTTCACAAGGCATTCCTTTAAAGAAAGAATCTAGGGTGACTTTCCTTAGTTTGTTCAAAATTTTACTGACAACGCCTTCAAGAGTGAAGGGATGGGCATGAATACCAAAAAGCTTCATAATTTCTGCTCCACAGGGATCTACATATTCTCCATTAGGTCCCACAATCACCACCTTGTTTGGATACCCACGACCAAAGAATCTTCCAAGGGTAATGGATGCAGTACTGTTGAAAGGTGCAACCCACCATGAGATACAAAGCTCAGCCAACGTATGCACCAGTAATTTGGTAAACTTCCATGGATTTCCACTGTACTTCCAGGGAACATATACGATCACTATCTCAAGCTCCCTGTAATTTCTCCTACACGCTTCCTCAACCTTACGTAGCAAGCCTAGTAATTCCCCAGTCTCATAGAGGTACAACGCCACTGGCTTCGATTTGAGTAGTGAAATCGGCACTTGCTTCCCGTCCTTAAAGAGAAAATCAGAACCCAAACTTTTCTCAAGAGACAAGGGAGTCTTCTTCAAATGTTGAAACTTAACCCCATTGATGCTAGGGAAAGGACGCGGATCAGCTCCAATGGAAGGCAATATACGCTCGAAGGCATTATCAAGGCTAGAGTTGAGCAGAACAGTACCAGTGCGGGATACCAGAACAATTCTGCACTCAAAAAATTCTCCAAGAGCCTTGCATACACGATAACGATAACGTTGATCCTGAAAAGGGATTGAAAGGCAGGAAGAAGGAAAGCCAGAGATAAAGTGATGAAAAGCCCTCTCATCTGTAGACCAACCACGTCTCATCTTTGGTACAATTACCATCTCAAACTTGTTGTTGAGTTTAGAATACAACTCGCGACACACCATTGATAGTTCCCAGGCACAACAATCCCAATAAATAGGCACATTAAAAGAGCAAATCAAAATGTATTTACCCTTTAGATACTTAGCTGCTTCAACTTTACGGCCATCCCCACGGTTGAGAAAACCCCTCCATTTTTTGAGATCATACCGCTTCCCAACGATTACGCGAGATTTCGATTTCATTCTATTACATTCTTTCCAGATCTCATCTGATATTAAAGTTTTTAGCTTCGCCGAAACATCACGCACTTGAACAAAAACAGGATCATCGACGGTTGGCGATTGCTCTTCTCCAATACCATGTAATCGCTCTGATAATATATCTTTGTCCCAAGCAGCTACTGGACAACAAGGAAACATGTATTCCACCAACTTCTCCCGATTCATCACCTTCAACTCCTCTGGAACCATATCCAGATCCTCCTCCATTCCCTAAGTAAACTTACAGATTTACAAACAATATTACTACTTAATTCACTAATAATGACAATGAATTTGAAATTGAAATTAAAATCAAATTGAAATTTAAATGAAATTGAAATTGAAATCGGAAACTTTAAATCCTTGCCACAGCGCCGAAAATTCCAACAAAAACTGAAACCCTAATTATCAATATACTATCTCCCCTAAATGAGGTGATTTACAAATTAAGGTGATTGATTCAGAATTTCTAGTCTCAAAATACGCTATAAATAGACGAAAATATCTTTATTTTGTTAAATGTTTGTTTAGTGTATTTACCAATTAAAAGTCAATTTTTTTTACTTTTACGGGCATACGCATAAATTGTGAACTATTCAAAGTACGAATTTTTTTCCTACAAAAATGTTAGGGGAATTATTTTCCACTTTGCATTAGAGTAAAATTTAATTTCCGCTTTATCGTCCACATAGAACAGCATTTAAAAAAAATTTAACCAAATCGTCATTAGGTGTGACAATGTACTTATGGTATTTTTTTAGGACATTGATTGAAGTCGTCACCACTTTCATTTTGTCGCCACCACTTTTTACTCTTTTCCCCTTCACTTAAAAATATCAAAACTAAAACGTCTCTACAACAATTAAACCACAAAAGTTACATTTTTCAATCTAAACATAATGGATCGTGAATTAAGCAACTATAGTGACGAGGTAACGAATTTAATGTGTATATTCTTTAATTTGAATCGAGAAAAAAAATCGAATGCAGTGAGCCGCGCTGGGCCATGTTCATGCCAATTCGTAATTTTAGTGGTAAGTTTGCACATGCCTCTTGTTTGATCCGAACATCATTTTCAGCATTGATATGTGAAGCTTTACTTCGAAAGCTCATAATTTCACAATTACTATAAACCTGCACCAAAGTAACACCAATTAATGCCAAGTAAATGTACCTAGCAACACCAATTAATTCATCGAAATTCATGCGTTCTTATTTTACCTCTAAGGATGGAACAAAATGCCAAGTAACGATGAAACAGAGACCACTAAAGAAACTTTGGTAGACCTTTCAAAACCCACAAGTTGATTCAACTGCACAAAAGAAGAGAGAATGAAGAGAGAATCATAGTGCAAATGTGAAACTCATAAAGCATCGAATAAATAATTGTAACTGAAGTTAAAGCCTTTCACAAATAAGAAATATCATAAAAAACAAACCCATATCCACTATCAACAAAAAAGCACAAAAAAAACTACATCAATCCATTCAGATTAATCACTATCATATCCAAGGTCAAACAAGTCCCTAGGCCTAGTTTCGCCTACATAACTCTAACCTTTTTTGATTTATCATTTACATAAAAAACTTGTTTTGCTTGACTTGAAATAATAAATGGCTCATCAATTAACAAACAACCCTTGTGAATTAACTTTGAAAAGTTCACTCGAGGCCTAGTATCACTATTTTCTACCCCGTTCACCAATCTACCCAATCACAACGATAAACCACAACTTTAAATGATATAAGGTAATCAACTTCAAGTATGTTTGTTAATCTTCCATAATAAGTATTTTCCTTTGTTTCCACCAACACTCCACTATTTTATGTTTTGCGATTTCTTTCACTAGCGAATGTGTTGAACTTGAAACCATTGATCACATGACCCTTCAGGGGCGGTTCTTGGCACAATCCGAGTGTCCAACCGCACGGAGCCCAAAAATATATGGCCTCATGTATTTTTCGCACGCTATACTTAATAATACATAAGATTGTAGCAGCTGGTTAATGTTTCTTCTTCCACGCGCGTGGCCCAGGTTCAAAACCTTTTACAATCAAATTTTTGAAACAAAATTTTTTTTAAAGTGGGCCCCATTTCCCAAAGTACTCCTCAGTCTTCTGATCTTCTCACGCTAAACTATGCTTTGCATCCCAATTCTTTTTTTTCCTATTTCTCTCACTTCCATTAATTTTCTTCTTTTTACCAAAAATAAAGTTTGAGTATTTGACCTTATGTATTCTATCCCAAAAATTAATCTCAGTTTCTCTTTACTCTTTATATTTCATCTTTTCCCAAAAACTAAGCTTTAATATTTTTAAGTTTTACTTGTAAAAAATTGTTTTCTCAATCTTTTTGATACTCCAAAAGTTTTTTGCCGGGTAAATTATTAGTTTTTGAAGATGGGATATTTGATTAATTACAATGGTTTAATAATAAATATTTTCATGAAATCAATTTTTCAACCATTTGAATCTAAATTAGGATTTTTGACCTTATATATTTACTCAAGATCTAAAATATTTTATTAATCTAATTACCCAAAAAATCATTTAGCGAAAAAAAAGTAATTTTTGATCTTGTAATTTGTGGTTACAAATTGGAGGAAAAATTCATTTTTATTGAAGAGAAGGGCGGTTCTTGGCACATTTCCGGGGAAAAAATATTTATAAAGGGCCCCACTTTGAATAAAATTGTAAAAATAAATAGGGCCTTCGCAATTTTTGCTTTGCCCCTGTGACCCTTCAGTCTATTAGCATATGAACTTGGACCACAAGCCAATGCAATCAACATTCCTTCTCCGGGACTAGATTCATCAATGTTTGGCACATATGTGGGAAACAATTGGTTGACAAGATTAGAATTCACATAACAATAGTCTTTTATATTTAATTGATAAAACGTGCTACATGGTAACCTACCATTTAAACCAATTTGAAAATTCTTCAAACTTTCATTTATTCACCAACTCATCAGTATGACTAAGAACATGTTCTCTTCAACTTATTTTTTGAACTTATTGCTTATTCTTATTGGAATCAGATCAGATCAGACCAGATCAGAGCAGACCGAATCAATTCAGATCAGATCAGACCAGACCAGATCAGATCAGATCAAATCAAATTATATTATTATTATTATTATTATTATTATTATTATTATTATTATTATTATTATTATTATTATTATTATTATTATTATTATTATTCTTTTTTTTTTTGGAGAAATGAAATTTCATTAAACCAACAAGCAATACAGAACTAAGCAAAGGCAAAAGCTTTTAAGGCCAAAAGGAGCCTATACACTCTCCCAAGGCAAAACAGACTAATTAGACAGAAAAAGAAAAAGAAGGATGCAGATTCTGCACACGATGTTTTACAATAAATTTAACATCATTAATAAGCTTCTAGACAGAGATAAGCTTCAAGTTCCAAACACAGTCATTCCTTGCTTTCCAAAGCATATAGATGAGACAGCATATCGAAGAGATGACAACGTTCCTCCGGAGCCTTGACATCTTCCATTTACTAGGATTTATAGAAGATATGTTGACACACTTAATATTCACATCAATCCATGAGGTGAGCTGAATAAAGCATTGCTGACTATAGTGACAGCTAAAGAATAAGTGCTCAATAGATTCACTTCTACTACAACAAAAACGACAAGAGTCATCATCAATGAAACCTGCAACCTTCAGGTTGTCACGAGTTTTCAGCCTATTAAGCATGGCTAACCAGAAGATGAAGCGAGTTTTTGGAGCAGATAATCTATTTCAGACCAAACTAGCCCATTTGACAGGAGGAGAAGGAACTCTGAGACTATCATATACAGAGCTAACGCTATATTGCACTGCACTCAACCATTGACTGACCAACCCCTTAACTTTGCATAATTTTTTAAATGCCCAGCTTGCAGTGACAGGAGGATTAAAAATCAACCAATTTCCACCTTTAGTATACACTCCATGAACCCAACGAACCCAAAGAGATTCTTGAAGACTGCTAATATGCCAAGCAATCTTGCCGATGGCAGCAAGGTTCCAAATTTCAAGATTACGAATACCCAAACCTCCTTCTTTTTTAGGCTTACAAAGAGAATCCCACTTCACATTACCAGGCTTAGAATCAATCCCATCATAATGCCAAAAAAAAGATCTACAAATACTGTTAACTTGTTTGATAACCTTCTTCGGGAGGAGAAAAATCTGGCACCAGTAGGTTGTCACACTCATAAGCACAGAACTCACTAATTGCAGCCTAGCAGCGTAGGATAGATGTTGACCTTGCTAGCCACGAATTTTGCTAGTCATTTTATCAACCAATTTCTCACAATCAAAAGCGGAAATACTCCTAGAATTAAGAGGAACACCCAGATAACGGAATTGAAGCTTTCTAAGAGGCAAATTAATCTGCCTAAGAATATCAAATTGATGCTCCTTACTAAGAACAGCAAGGTAGATGGCTGACTTGGAGGAATTAGCATGGAGACCAGAGGCATCAGTAAAAGATTCAAGCCCTTTGAACATAATATGAATGGATGTAAGGTCACCCTTAGCAAATAACATCAAATCATCAGCGAAACATAAATGGGTGACCTTGTAGGCTTACATCTCAGGTGGAACATAAAAGACTCATCTTGACTGGTGCACTTTAGAATAGGAGAGAGATATTCCATCCCCAAAACAAACAAAAGAGGATACATAGGGTCACCTTGTCTTAAACCTCTTTTAGCCTTTAAGAACTTAAGAGGGGACCCATTCACAGTAAGAGCAAAGGTTGTAGAAGTCAGACAAGTAACAATAATTTTCACAAAATGATATGGGAAACCCAAAGCAACAAGCATGTCTTTAATGAAATCCCAGTCCATAGTGTCGTAGGCCTTCCTAAGATCCACTTAAATCAGACAGCTGGGGGAGTAATTTTTCCTGGAGTAATGGCGAATGATATCTTAACACAAGATATTATGGATAATACTTCTACCAGAGACAAAAGCTCCTTGATTTTGACTAATCAAGTGAGGCAAAACTGTAGCAAGCCTAGAGCAAATAAGTTTGGATATACACTTATAAATGGTATGGCAACAAGCAATAGGCCTAAAATCACCAAGGGTCGTAGGACAAGAAACTTTAGGCACGAGAGTTATAGCCGTTTTACTCCAGGCTTGAAGAAGCTTAACATTTCGAAAAAAATGTTGTATAGCTGCAACAATATCCTCACCAACAATAGACCAAGCTTCTTTATAGAACTTACTATTATAGCCATCTAAACCTGGGGCTTTCCTATCCGGAATACTCCACATTGCCTCTTTAATTTCTTGATGGGTAAATTGTAAAGTAAGCTGGGATCTCAATTCATCAGTAAGAATAGGGCCAGAGTTGATAATAGACATATTAATAAGCTTCCTATTACTCATAGAGCAATAAAGTATATCAGAATAAAAGGCCAGAAAAGCTTGCTGAATCAGACAGGGGTCACTATCCAAGTTCCCATCAATATGAAGAATGTTGATGGAATTAGCACTACATCGTTGCCTCAACCTCCGATGAAAAATTTGAGTATTATCATCTCCATATTGGAGCTATTGAAGCTTAGCAATCTGCAGAATGTATGAAGAATAATCCTCTTTAACTTGTTTAAGATAAAATGCAGCAGCAACTTCACGAGAAATAATAAAAGGATCACAGGGAGAGTCATACATTTCAGCCGGGATCAATTTCAATTGAGTCTCAGCTTCATCAAGAACAACTTGAATAGAAACCTTGTGGAAAGCAGATTTCAACTTGTGTTTGAGAGAATTAAGCTTTTGTTGAATTTGAAAGCATAAAAACCCTTCTATTGGTTGCCAAACCTCCTCAACCACCATTATTATTATTATTATTATTATTATTATTATTATTATTATTATTATTATTATTATTATTATTATTCTAGGTATTATTAATTACTATTTCCAATTAATAATAATAACAATAATTATAATAATAATAATAATAATAATAATAATAATAATAATAATAATAATAAACAATACTAACTTATTATTGAATTAACTAATTAAATAATAAAAATATATTATTAAATATTTAATAAATAATAATAATAATAATAATAATAATAATAATAATAATAATAATAATAATTATTATTATTATTATTATTATTATTATTATTATTATAATTATTATTATTATTATTATTATTATTATTATTATTATTACTACTACTACTACTAATATTAATTAATTAATTACTTAATTAATAAAATAATTAATAAATAAATATATAAATAATAACTTTAATAATATAAATAATGTAATAATATTATTAAATTAATTAATTCATTAATTAACAATATTTTTTAATTAATTAAATAATAATAATATATAAATGATTATTTAATATTCCTTCCTTCCTTTTTGTTTGTCCATTTTAAATTTGTGCACTTTAAGAGAGAGAAATTTAAATTAGATTTTTGAAGTATATATTGAAGATAAAATATATTCATGTGACATCTTGTTAGATTTTTCTTGATGTAAAGTTTTTTTATATATAATTTTTATAATTTTTTATGATGCGTACCTAAAGATATTAAGGCTTAAAATTTGCTAAAAAATGCGTGCGAAAGTTAAAGTGGACAAATAAAAAGGAACAGAGGAAGTCATTATAATAATATTAATGAAATTATTATTAATTAATTATTTAAGGGATATTATCAATGGTACCCCTGTACTATAGCAATTTATCAATGGTACCCCAGTTAATTCCAATGGTACCCCCCAACTATATGCTAATTACAACCGTGACACTATTAATCATTTTTTCGTTAAATGCCTGTTAAATTTTGAATTTAACCTAACCATGGTTAGTTTCTTCTTCTTCCCTTTTCCCTTTCCTCTTCCTGCTCTCCTTCCATGGCTGCTTCATCTTAAGCCCGACAATGATCAATCCGAATATGCAGAAAAGAGCGAATTGATTTTCTGTCGCCGGAGAAAACATTGTTGATGGCATGAATTGAATTTAGACAGAAAAAAAGCTTAAAAAAGGCTGAACCAGGAGAAGGAGAAACACAATGATGTTCCAAAGGTAAGACCCACAAAAACCACTGACCCACTCATGATGTAACCGAAGATCTTGTGAGCAGAAATCGATCTGTTCACGGAAAGTGACGGAAGAAACGGAATAATGATGATTTAAAAAGATTCTAGAACAAAAAAAAACCCTAGTTACAACACCTTCCCACCACTACAAATCATCCATAAGGGGGAATTGCCGATGAAGTTCTCAAAGAAAAATGGGTCGAAAAAATGGCGTCAATAAATTCAAGAAGTAGTTCGGAACCCTCAGCATTTTGAAAGAATACAAATTTATATGTAAATTCAAGAAATGGGAAGGATAACTGATTAACTGTTACAGTGAACCATGAACCTCGAAAACCTTCATCTTCTGAAGTTACTTCAAGTTTTGTGCTTGTTTTGATGATTTGTTCATTTGCGGGTTCTTGTTCTGATGACGATAACGCCATTGAAGTTGCTGGTAGTGTTCAGAGGCGGTCGTAAAAGTGGACAACATTCAATTCAATTTCAATTTATAGATTTCTTTTGCTTTTTTTTTTAAATTTATTTTTTGCTTTTTATCCTTGCTCATATTTGAGGAAAAATTATTTATTCGTGTAGGCTGAGATAAGCGTTACTATTATTGTCTGGTTGATCATTGTCGGGCTTGAGATGAAGCAGCCATGGAAGGAGAGCAGGAAGAGGAAAGGGAAAAGGGAAGAAGAAGAAACTAACCATGGTTAGGTTAAATTCAAAATTTAACGGGCATTTAAAGGAAAAATGATTAACAGTGTCACGGTTGTAATTAGCATATAGTTGGAGGGTACCATTGGAATTAACTGGGGTACCATTGATAAATTGCTATAGTACAGGGGTACCATTGATAATATCCCTTAAATAATTAATTAATAATAATTTCATTAATATTATTATAATGACTTCCTCTGTTCCTTTTTATTTGTCCACTTTAACTTTCGCACGCATTTTTTAGCAAATTTTAAGCCTTAATATCTTTAGGTACGCATCATAAAAAATTATAAAAATTATATATAAAAAAACTTTACAATATTTTTTAATTAATTAAATAATAATAATATATAAATGATTATTTAATATTCCTTCCTTCCTTTTTGTTTGTCCATTTTAAGTTTGTGCACTTTAAGAGAGAGAAATTTAAATTAGATTTTTGAAGTATATATTGAAGATAAAATATATTCATGTGAGATCTTGTTAGATTTTTCTTGATGTAAAGTTTTTTTATACATAATTTTTATAATTTTTTATGATGCGTACCTAAAGATATTAAGGCTGAAAATTTGCTAAAAAATGCGTGCGAAAGTTAAAGTGGACAAATAAAAAGGAACAGAGGAAGTAATTATAATAATATTAATGAAATTATAATTAATTAATTATTTAATTAATTAATTAAATAATATTAATATTTATTAATTAATTTCTTACTTATATACTTATAATAATAATAATAATAATAATAATAATAATAATAATAATAATAATAATAATAACAACAATAATAATAATAACAATAATAATAATAATAATAATAATAATAATAATAATAATAATAGCTTTATGAAATCAAATCAGATCAGATCAGATCAGACTAGATCAGATCAGATTAGATCAGACCAGATCAGAAAGATTCAGATCTGATCAGACTGAATCAGACCAGATCAGATTAGTTAAGATCAAACCTTTGTAAATTCAGATCAGATCCAATCAGATCAGACGAAGAGAATTAACCCTAATTATGGGGTTTTCTCTCTCGTTTTGATTTAAGAACTCTCTGTAATAAAACAAGAAATTGCAAATATATTCAATAACATTATAGATATGTTAAGTATTTACTCTTCGAATGGGTGAAGCAATTCTTAGAATTGAGTTAGCACATAACGATGCATTTGCATCTTACTTTTGTGAGTTAAATCAATAGCTTTCACCTCCCCAATTGGCCGACCACGTGAATTGAATAAATGACTAGACAAATTTGCATCATCATCATCATCATTGCGGCGTTGTCGATTGAAAATTGTTTCCATGCCTTCTAAATATCTTGAGCAAAAGGTAACAGTTTTCTCAAGAATATAACCCTCGACAATAGAACCCTCTTGTTGAGCTTTATTTCTCACTATGTATTAAGATGGGATAGGTACCTTTTGAAAATTAGCTTAACAGTTAAATATATTAATTGAATAATTAATGAGTGAAAAATAAGTGTGCAAAAATCATAGGACGCAAACCTTTCAATTGGATACATCCATCTGTAATGAACTGGTCCTCTTAACTTTACCTCCTTCACGAGATGAATTAACAAATGAACGCTGATAGTGAAAAAGGAGGATGAAATTCAATCTCCATTTGACACAAAGCTTGAACTATCTTGGATTGTAAAGCATCAAGGTCATTAGGATTGATATCTTTGACACATAAAGACTTAAAAAATGAAAAGAGATCATCGATAAGATCAACCACTGTTGAAGCTTGTGATGTTTTCAACGCTATTGGGAGAATATCTTGCATCAAAATGTGGTGTCATGGCTCTTCAGATTAATCAATCTTTTATTTTTCATGCTCAAACATCTGGAAATATTCGACCCATATCCATCTGAAAATCTGAGTTCTGTCAATACAAGTAAAAATGTAACCTTATCCTCTACTGACATGCAATATGTGGGTATACGCATGTCGATGACTTCACCTTCATCATTACATTGAAGCCAAAGTATGGCTTCACATTCTTACTCTCAACATATGAGCGAGCATATTCATCATCTTTACATTTTCCATTTTCATTCATCAAAGTTCTAAGTACATTATCACACACATTTTTCTCTATATGCATGATATCTAAATTATGACGAAGAGTATTATGCTCCCAATAAGGAAGCTCAAAAAATATGCTCATCTTAGTCCAAAGAATTTAAGCATCATTGACATCATTATCACCCATGGATCGTTGATTCCGTTTCCTTGTTGAATTTTCGAATTTTCCATGTTTATGCTTTAAAAGTAGTAGCTCTCTTTAGACATCTGAACCATTTAAATCTGAAGAGGAATTTCCATGTTCTTCACTCCCATCAAACAAATTCGCTTGAAATCTAATGGATGATTACTAGGTAACCATTTACGATGCCCAACATAACATATCCTATTCCCGACCCGTATAGATGGAGTTGAGGAATTACAATCTAGGCAAGTTTTATAACCCTTTGTACTCTATGCTGATAACATGGCATATGCTAGAAAATCATTAATAATCCACATTAAAGCTGCTTGAAGTTTAAATTTTTCACCAGTGTAAGAATCAAATGCATTAACACCTTTCCACAATAATTTCAACTCATGTATCAAAGGAGACATATAAATATCAATGTTTTTCCCTAGTCCTTCCTTCCCCAAAATGATAATTGAAAGAATAAATGAAGATAGCTTCATACACAACCATGGAGGCTAATTATAAGGAATCAAAACTATGGACCATGTAGTACATGTTGTGTTCATGAGACGATAAGGATTGAATCCATCACTAGCAAGACCAAGCCTTACACTTCGAGCATCTTTGGCAAAATCGTGGTATAAGTTATCAAAATTCTTCCATGCTAATGCATCTGCTAGATGTCTTAGATTTCCATCATTAATTCTACATTCATCGTGCCACGTCAT